>NW_008615316.1:3594-10433 GCF_000691845.1 Merops nubicus
ATTAAAATACTTTGTTGAAAGTATTAATCTAATCCTATTTCCAACCAGCTTTTTCTTTCATTGTCAGTTTTTGGAATAGAGGACAGAAGGAAGGAGAAAAGCAAGGACAGGATATAGGTAAATAAAAAAATCCTTATGTAAACTAAAAGACCCTTAGAAACAAAAGTGGGTGACTAATTACATTTTCTACTCTTTTGATCATATATCTTAGACTGAAAATCTGATTTTAGTATACTCACTAAACACTGCTGGCTTGACAGCACCTGTCTCTGATGTAGTCTGTGATAACAAAGCACATGACTGATGAAAATGTTGTGTAGCTCTCACCTTTCTTCAAACCTCTTTTCTTCCTTTTGTGATACGTAAGTACTCATCATCCTGCCATTTTCTTTTTACCCATATACCTTGACAAGCTGTGAAAGACAGATGAGTTAAAGGAAATAATATGTTTTCTTATTACATTAGTTTTAACACACTTGGACTAGTCACTTTTTTTTCAGGGGTTTGTTGCTATGAAATTAGCGACTTGGTAACCAAACTTTTCCACAGCAAACTATGCTGGATCCAGAATAATACTTTAACAATTTGTTTTTATGATAAATGTAAAGTTTATATTTTAAAATATTTTCACTTTTTTTTTTTGTTATGTTGATAATAGTTTGTTTTTTTCCCCATCTTGCTGAAAAATGGCTGGAATATGCTCTCTCCTCTACAGCACAGATGGTAAAATCAAGCTGGTGTTCTGGTACTGAGTAAATCCTGAAAGCTTTTTATCTGAGATTATGCACAGCCTCAGTCTTTGAGATCTAAGGACCCCAATGCCATCAGAAGCTGTAGCTGCAGCTAAACCAGTAGACACCGGGGAAGGGGCACCTCAGCTACACTGAGCACATGGCTCCTCAGGTCCTTGGAGGGAGCCAGCTGTGCCTGCCCCATGAACTTGGAATGAAATGTCCAAGATTTTAAGTGAAAGTTTAAAATCAGTAGATTTTTCTGCACACGGGCAAGTTCTTCAGTTTCCAGCTTCTAACTTGATTTAGCTAAGACCAAAAGCCTTTCAAAAAAATCATTAACTTGTCATTCTGCATACATTGGTTTGGAAGATTTGATTTTGTTTAAGCCAAACAATTTCCTAAAATTTTCTCATCAAAAGACCTACAACTACCCGGAAAAATTTTACAATGTGTTGGTGGTTTTTTGTTTGTTTGGTTGGTTTGTTTTGGGTTCTTTTTTTCCTTTGACATCCAGCACACTCAAGAATTTATTGGAAGCTAGCATGTACTATGCTTAGGCCTGTATTTGGACTTTGATTTCAAGTTCATTTCTCTATAAAACTGAGCAAAGATACATTTCTGACTTTTTAAAGCATGACAAAATGATAATCTATGTTTGTTGCTATCTGTCTTTCTATGTTTTCTTTTATTCAGCATATTTTATATTTATTCTAAATTTGGACTCTGACACCATGATTGTAAAACAGTGACAAACATTATATTTACTTTATTCATTTCACTTGTTTAGTGTTTTGGAGGGATGATAGAAGCCACCACATAGTCCATTATGGAAAGGGGTCTATTTACCAATTGTTAGTGGCCTGTTAATTTCAATGTTACTATCAAGTTTCAATGCTGTCATGTTTTTAACCTAAATAGCACCAAAGGAAAGTATTACTTCATTCATGTTAGTTTTCCAGTATGCTTTCATATTTGGGCCAATAGAGAAAATTACAATAATACATCATAATTATTCTGTGTATTATAGTATATTCTGGGTATATTAATGGTTTAAATATTTATAGAAAGATAAAATGGAAGACAGCTTTTCTCTCTTTCGTTGAAAAAAAAAAATATATTAATCATCATATATGGAAAGGGATTTTTTAAAAAAAAAAAACAGAGCAAAGTCATGAAATAAGTGTAGCAGTCAGGCTTGGAAAGAAGCTACAACAGAGAAACCTATATCCTTTAAAGGATTTAGATCTGCTGCACAGTTTGGTTGCCATGTGGCAAATTAAATTTAATGTTAATTCATGTAAATTTATTAGACTCTTTCTTTAGAGTCCTCCATATTTTCATTGTGCATTGTGTTTCAGTAGAGATGATAATAAACTCGTACAGATGCCAGCAGTCATCAGTGCAACATTAATTACTGATTTGCTCAGAAAGTATTTACAGCAAAAGTTGAAACTGGCTGCAGAGTGCTGGCAATGCTCAGTTACCATTAGCTAGAGAAACTGAAAATTGTACAGCAAATGTTGCTTCAAATGGCTAGTGCTGGGGTGGGGGGAGTGGAATGGGGAAGGAGGGAAGGGAAGAAAAGAAAAAGTGAGAAAGTCACCTTGGGGCCATTCTCTGGAATTTGAATTACCAACTCTAAACTGCAAAGCTGACAAATGTTATCTCTGCTGGTCTCAAAACTTGCATTCCAAATGCAAATAAGACCCACAAAAGGTCTGAGAATTTAAAAAACTATTTTGTTATGTCAGCTCAGAGTCATTCTTATTAACCCACCACATCATATCCCACTGGGAAGAGCAAATATAAAACTTTAAGGTTAGGATCCAGGTGAGAAAAGCAGAAGGTGAGAAGGATAAAGTCATCTAACACACGACAAAGCTGACCCAGAAATCTGAGGACTCACTCTGGCTCAGAAACAATGACTAATGGATTCTGTTTTCAGAGCACACTAAGCAGACACCAGCAGGAGCTGGCTCCCTACAAATGTAGAAATGTAGCTTATTTCATAAGCCGTCGATGGGTTCCCCATGTCTATTTTATGGAATGGACAATTATGCTCAAATGGAAATGGGAGTTCCAGGTTGAGACTAGTACATGCTAAGTAAAGCCATTTTACATTCTTCTCATTAAGCTGAAGTAAGGTAATCAAGACTAAATAAGAAAAAATCTTCCATTTTTTCCATACTTTTATCCCAACCATAATAAAATATCATTATTATATATTGTAACTCTCTACATATATATATGTGTATAAATAAGAACTACAGAAAAGAGATCAGCATGTTTTTCATTGGAAATGGTTACCTTGCAGACCAAGCACAGAGCTGAATCCAATATTTAGGTCAATAAACTCTCCAATTTCCCTTCAGGCTATTAAAGAGCAACAAAGATGTTGCTGTTCACGGTCTTGGTTAATTTCTTAATGGACATAAGTCCACATTGTGAAAGTACATTATATCTCAAAAATTGTTATCAGCTTACTTGGTTTTCTCAGTAGAAGAGGACACAGATTGAAAATAGATAATCAGTTATCTCAAGTGCAGGAGCCTGCACGTGCTCATGTCAGGGAAGGCGAAAATTTACATTTCTCTTGCTTAAAATATGTCTTGCTTAATCTGAGTTTCTGTCTTTATCTTGAAATCCTGAAAGCAGTCAGACTAGCAACAAATATATTTCTTAACTCACTGCTCCTATACAAAATACTCACCTGAAATTTTCACATGCTTCAGTTACAATATTAACTAAAGTTATTCTTACATCCACATGGCTATCAGTCTGCTAGGTGATCCTGGCATCAATAAGATTGATTTGTAAATAGAATGTTCCCTGCTGTTTCCTTGCTGGAAGAATAAAGGTTAGGACAAAGAATGGAGGAAGCTGAGAGAGAAAGGAATGCAACTGTGTGTTAAAAATTCACTCTAGACGTTACCAATAATTACTGTGTCTACCTCATTAGTCATAGCATCTGGTAAAACTCTATTTCTAACTGTGATAGCATGTATAAAGTTGAGATGACAATATTGATGGTGCTTAAATTGCATATTATATATTAAAAAAAAACCAACCCAACAAAACAACAATGAACAAAAACCTGTTACTTTATCACTTTCTGCCTCATGATAAACTGAACCATTTGCTGTCGCTTCCTTTTGCTGCTGCATATATCCCTATCTGTCATAGCTTGTAGAGTTGTGCCATTGTGTCCTTTGTGATACACAAACAGAAATACCTTTGGACCCAGTGAGTTAAACTCAACTTGAACACAGTCATAAAGGATTTGCCATTTACTTTGGGAAAGAGAAGCTGTAAAGACAAGGTAACTCTGTTTCAAAATGATAACTGAAAACATCTTAAAAAAGACAAGCACTCCTCCCCTCCCAGTAGAAACAAAGCCCAGAAATCTGTAGCCATACCTGCCTTGAGAACACAGTGTAAATACAAAGGATTGGGAAACAACATCTGTGTGTAGATTGTGTGACGATGGCAAAACATCCTAAGAGCTTTAACCTCACTTTGGCATCCTCTTCTCCCCCAGAGCTTTGTGGGAACAGCAAGGTATTGTCATTAAGTATGTAAAATACTTAGAATCATATTCTAAAATTTCTTATTCAAAACTATCAAGCTGTATAATCAATCCATCATTCAATATTTTAGTATCATTTTGCTGAACTGATAATTCATTAGACTTTTTTTCTCCTAAATGAACCAGAGATCTCTGACAGGACACACAAGCTTCCACCCTCGCAAAACTGGGAAGGTTTATGCAATGGAATCACAAAAAATATATTTTAGTAACAAACTATGAGTTTATCTCCTTTTCATTGTGTTGCTTCAGTCACGTATCCCTATATAGTCTTAATTTGACTTATATGAATGCAGCTGAGTATAGGATATCAATATATTTATGGTAGAACCACAATTATAATCACATAATGCAATGTGACTTCAAATCTGCTGCTCGTCAGGGTAAACCATGAAGCCATGTCCTTGTTGCAAAGATTGTTTTGAAAAAGAACTGTATTGTGTGATGCTACCAGAACATAATACTAAAAACATATAACACTTTCTAACAGCCCAAAGATAGCAGAGACAGTTGTCAGTTTTCAATAAGGCTTCTTTATTTTTTTATTTTTTTTCCCCCAGTTTTCTTCTGCCTGAAGGAATTGCACCTACAATTTTTCAGCACTTTTTGAATTGTCCTTCCTAGTTTTTAGGTTGAGATGGAATGCAAATTTAAGACCCTTGAAATGGAGGAAAAAAACTTGCAATCGGTTTCCAGACCAAATGAACATTTAAGCCTCAAATTATTAAACAGAACCATTTCTTTTTTATGAATGAAGTATAAGAGAACATTACATAAATGTTATACAATTTCATACAACTACCTAAGGCTAGAGAGGTAACATTCATTATAATTTTGAGCACCTGTTTTGATCTATGCTGAGTATATCAAAATGAGTTTGCTTCTTTAGGACTTTTTTACACAAAGATGATCATAGACAGAAAAGTAACAGGATTATTAACTGGTCCTGGAGCCTCATGTTTTGATCAGTGGGCTAGTGGCTTTTTTCAGCTGCCTATCTTGTCTTTAGAATGTCACCTTCCCTCACCCTTCTCAATTCACATTACATTCTGTAAACCAAGATGTTACTGTCCCAGATTTAACTCAATTTTTTGGTTTGTTTTCTTTTCTATCACTAAGTAAATTTGACTTTTCTTTGTCGTGTTTATATGAAGGAAATAAGAACAGAAATGGTAAACAGGTTTATATTATGACAGTTTTTAAATATTAAAGACTATAACAAATGAAATTAAAAGTATGTTAGACAATAAGATTCATATAGCTCCAGCTGAAATCTATCCAACTTCTTGTATCCATAGAAGTAAAATATCATCATTTATATAATTTACCAAACTGCCTGAAAGTCAGGAAGAGCAGGACTATTGTCTTTTAGAAGGCATTTGCTCTTATTGCAGTCCTTCTTATATTCTGTTATGACAACACACACAGGAGTGCTCAAATGTCAAAGACTGTAAATAAGGTGGTAATTACAACCTAAAGGAGAATGCCTGAGACAGCATGCAGCCAAAGCTGTTACAGTCTGATCAATAACTGTTAAGAAGAGCCTTTTCTGTCCCCATTCCACCTCAACTAAGCATGATTCAGTTAAATAATTTGATTTTTCTCTGTTGTCGCAGAGCATGATGAGATATTTCTAATAAAAGTAGGAGCTGTTCAAATAAAATCTGATAAGTATGGCTACAGATAATTTTAATATGAGAGCACAAGGTACAAACAAGAGGTAATGAAAAAAATAATTGTATTAAATCTACAAGAATCTTTTCTCCCAGATAATTCAAACAGATGTCCAGTCAGCAGCTTTATGTCTTCAACAAAAAGGGGAAAGGGGGAGGAAGAAGAGTGAGGATGCTGATTCCTCAGCATTCCCAAGTGTCATTATCAGCATTAATATGAATAATCTTAGAAATGGGTAATAAAGCTAATTTCTAGTGCAAATCTATTAACATAAGAAACTTAAACTAACAAAATTAAAATTTGATTCAGCTCTAAGCTATTTAGAAGTAACTTAAAAATGCAAAGACAATACAATTCTGTCAATTTACCCCCTGAGTGAATAATTCAAATTAATTTAACAATGAAATTCAAAGCTTTAATTGTCACCAGAAGAAAGTCACATTCATAAAAAAGATGACAATAAAATTCATTTAAACCCCCTCACATTCTGTGAGTGAAGGCACGTGCTATTCCCCATGTGGTTGGGTCAGTCAGTAGATGGATCATTATCATATTAGTAACTTTGAAAGAATTAAAGACCTTTTGGAGTGTACTCAGATTAGGATGTTTGGTAGTTTATCAGTTTAGTAGCATCAGATACTGACAACAGAGAAGTGTCCTGATTCTCAGGAGAAAGCTAAATAAAATCATCTTTCCTCTATCTGAAGATATACACCTTAGAACCTTAAAACAAAACAAGAATATATCACATTTATGTACATTAGGCAGCAAAAAAAGCATACAAGGGAAACTGCCTAGGGTTTTGAAAACCAAGGTGCTTTGGACCTGCCAAAATCAGCTCTCAG
>NW_008615317.1:0-4009 GCF_000691845.1 Merops nubicus
GTCATTAACTGCATTCTCTTTACAACGTCCAACTAAAATTCAATGAAAAATTTAATGAAGCTTGTCAGCCTGTCTAATAGAGAACACTACCACTCTGTACAGAGCTGAAAAGCACAGAAAATTTTGTCACAGTCTTTTTCTGAGACATGATGAACACTGAAGCCCAAGCTGAAGTATAGAATAGAAACAATTGTTTTTCATTTGATCGGGTTATGCTGTTCTCTTAAAAAAGTTGAGAAAACATTGGGTAATGTATGTTATAAAAAAAAAGCCAAGAGTCTAGTAGTAAAGTCAGAGGGAAAGATTTGGAATACACCGTTCGGTAGGAGGCAAAGTGAAAGGAGGCTGCTGGCAGACATCTGGTGAGTCCATGAGCTGTGAGTGTGAGCACACAAATACTTTTTGGTCATCAGAGTTAGAATGGTTGCTTTGTTAGAAACATCCTCCCATTCATAACTAGGTCCTCCTGCACTATGGGAATCCATTGTGCTGTGGGTGCTCATTTAACTTCAATTGTATGGCTTTCATTTCAGTTTGAGAAAGGTGGGGATTTGTGTATTTCAGTGTGTCTATTGTAGGATCTTTGGCAATCCTACAAATCCACAAGACTGGTTATTTTTTGCATTTGTATCTCTAGTGCAATCTGATGCTATTTAATGCTCTTTGCCACATGCACCTGGCATACTTTACAATTGCTTGGTTTGTGGAGGAATATGTGGTTGTGTTGGGGGGTTTTGGACATGATTGTTGTAAAATGCATCTATTTTGTAATGTTGACCATGGTAACTAGGAAGTTGAGGTTGGTGAAATCCATGGACACTGTAATGAAGAAGTGGTTGTTAATAAATTTGTGATAAAAATTAATATAGGATTCTAAAGTTTTGGGGCAGATGAAGAAATCATTCTCATACAACGTAGATGTCCTGCTATATGCAATTCCTCATAAACCTCCTAAACCAAGATTTTTCTCTGATTATTATTTCTTCAAGAATAACTACTGATATCTGTGCATAGGACTTGATGAAGTTACCAGGGGAAGAGAAATAAATGAGCTATGTTGCAGTACTCCCAGCTTTAAAATTCAGCTGCTGCAATGATCTTCTGAGTGAGACTGTGACGGTATAGGATCCCTGTATAATGACTGAAGACACTCAGAATGATGAAAGTATGTTTGTGCTGAGAAGTTTTTGATGCATAGTTTGTCTCAGAGAAAAAATTGCTCTCAGAATGGCAGGACAGTTTCTGTGTATCTTACTTTTATTAGAATCATGGTTGTGTCTTATGTGTCTCCCTGGGTTCCTCTATTCATCGTTACTAGGAAATGGATAGAAAGCTCCAGGGTGCAAGGTGGAAATAAGAAAGCTGATAGTGCAGCTTTTCTTTGGGGTTCTTTGAGAACCGGTAGCTGAGTGCAGAGCAGGGAGCATCTGAGATGAGACAGGGCCACAGACTTAGGGGAAAATTCCAATCTACCCAGCCTGTGTAAAGAACAAAAAATATGTCAGAGATGCAAGAACAGGAAAGAGAGAGGTGACATGGCCAGTTCCTCTCAGTCTACCATTCATCCAGCCTTCATCCTCATCAGTTCCTCTCAGTCTACTGTTCTCCAACCTTCACAGGAAAAAGAAAAGTCACTAGAAATGAGTCACAGAAGTGGAACATCATTGTTTAAGAATAAATAGAGAAGAAAGAGAGGTTGTGCAGAGGGAAAAAAAATGCAACAGAAGGAGAACAAAGCAAGAGAAATACTGACATTTGTTACACTGTCGCATGGCCTTGAGGTCATACTTTATGTTTGTGTACCCTTTTGATAGCCATTATTTCAAACATTACAGAAATGTAGCCATTACCCTGGGAGTGTAAAAATAAACAAATTGTGCAAGAAGCAGGAAAATCAGATTTACTGTCAGAGCTCTGAAAATGCTAGTAGCAATAATACATGTGCTAAGGGATGTGTATCATAAAAGAGGACTGTACAGCTTCTTAGTGAAACCTGCTTAGATTTCAACAACATCCAAGTCCTGTAAGACAACTTTCAACCCCATCAAAAGCCAGGGAAAAAAGTTGTTATGACTGAAAATAGTTTTCAACATGCTTGATAGCACAAAGTCTTCTAGTGATTGGGATCCAACATACCAAAACCCTATTGCAGAACTGTAAAATATTTGCAGGCATCAGCAGATACCTAAGAAAGAAGAAACTGGGTTAGCCTAGGGGAGGAATTTGACTGCGGTGGGATATACCAGCACAACGAAGTCAAAACCATGCAGCTTCTTTTGAATGAGTGGAGCGAAATAGATTTTGAAGCAAATGCTCCTTGTGGAACTTTCTGTCCCAGACCTCTTTGGGATCTTGGCTCCTGATACAACATGCACTGGACATATGTGTGCAGCTGCTTGGGTAAAGACTTCATTCAGCTGGATGCCAGCTTTTGGAGGTAAAAGCAAGAGGAAGAACCAAACGTCTGCCAGCAGCTGTGTAAGGATCACATCACAGGCAGTGTTTTGGTCTTTCCAAGCAGCTGGTCAGAGTTCAGCTCCACTTTGCTGACTCTTTGAGAAATGAGCATTATGCATGCTCACTAGAATTTTTAAGTCTCTTTCCAGGACAAAAATTTTTAAATGCATCTCTTAGAATCTCTAGAAAAGACAATGAAGGGGAGACTGAAAGAGGAATAGCAGCTCATTCTAAGATTTAACAAGTTACAGGGAAAACAGTACACAGTGCAAGTACTAATGCCCTTGTAGTAACAATACTATAATTATATCACAGCCAGAGAGAATAGTAATGTTCATTATGAAACATGAAGTACCAATTTCTATGCTGTCTGCATTTTTTATTTTTTTTTTAAATTTTACCATACTCTATCCACGTAAAGTAATATACTCAATGACAAGTATGCATTTTCTCTTTTTACAGCAAAGATGTTTCAATCTTTTTAAAGAAGGTTGTAAGGAAAAGTAGTCCATTTCTTTCTTTTTTGTTAAAGACTTAACTTTTTTTTTTTTAAGAAGTTTCTTATTGCCTGAATGCTTTGCAATAGAGACATGCCATTCATTCACTAGGGGGAGTTTGGGAAGAGAGAAAAGCTCTTTGTTCTAACTGGCAAAATCTAGTACACTTTGTAAATCAGAATTTTTACATTCTCACTAGAAAATATTTGTAGCTAACAAATGTTCTTTATATATTCTTTATGTGTTGTGCGTATTTCTAGACTCCCTTAAACCATCTCTTCCATGTTTTTTGACTGTGCTGTAAGACTAAGCCTTACCCCACCCTGAAATGGGAGTGGATCTGGGATAATCAACCAGATGCTGAGAGAATAGCATCTCTACTAGTGTAGAGACCCGGCCCTTCCAGCAATAGTTTTAGTCCACTGCAGTGAAATGTATGTTGTCTTCCCCTCCTGTACTTAGACAAGGAGAGTCTACTGATGTTACCAGCTGCTCCATGAGCTGAAACAACAGAGGTTCCTTTTTGCACCTAGCCTTTCAGAGAAGGAAAGTGACCTGTTCTACATGAGACCATTTTGGTATGGGAGTCAGGGTAAAAGTCTGAGGAAAATATTTGCCAGAATGCCAATACTAAAAGTTTGCGAAGTCAAATTGTGAAGCTAAGGAAATGGTCAAAACTGTACTTCACAAGCACACATACGTTGCTTCCCCCCTGCAGGATTCTCATGTTGTTGAGTACACTGAATAGGCAATAAATTATACAAAAGCTGACAAGAACAGAATGGACATTGTCTGTTTTAAAAGCTGATCTGGGACTTAGGATGGCAGTTTTATTCCAAATTCAGCTGCCACCTTTCTGCAGGATGTTGGACAAAAGTGTAACAATAATTAATATGTACAGGAAAGGTGGATTATGTTGTGCATCTCACCTTAAATGTACTATCTCTTAATTGTAATTTCAACCTTAACCTTCCTTTAACCTTAATATGTTTTTTCCAAAACCGTTCTGCTTCACACAAAAATGGGTCTGTTTCCCACGTTCAGGACTGCCTGTT
>NW_008615317.1:4040-4659 GCF_000691845.1 Merops nubicus
GAATGCTAATCCGTTACATCTGAGGGGCTCAGCTAGTTATTCTGCTGGGGGCCTGTCTCCGGGAGGCCTACCATCCTCAGGGTTCAGCCTTGCACTGATACATATTGCAATGTGTCCAAATGACCATGTTCATGAGCTGTTCACGGGCAGGCAGAGATCAAGCAGGCTTCAAGCCATTGTAGCCTATGCTAAGGTTTGAATCTGCTCCTGGCTGGCTTTTCAACAGAAGAATTGTGAAAACATAATACCATCTTTATCATCCACCTGAGACCTTGGATGAGCAGTTTCATGAGGAGGAAGTGCAACCAGGATATGTGCATGCATTGTTTACAGAGGTATATATGTGCATGTCATGGCATGGCATACAACCTTTTGCAAGAACACTGCATAAGAACTTGCTGCTTTTTTACCTGGCAGTTGACGGGACTTCTCTATTTTGCAGTACTGGCAAAGAGGAAAACACATTTTTTTTTGAATTGTTTCTCCCCTTGTATTTGTGAGAACACTGGGATCTTCACTGATTTGTGCCTAATGGGAACCACTAGCCAAAATGCTACAGCTAAAGTAGATGACCTTTGCCAATACCAAGTTCATCCTGCAGAAACCAATGGACAGGGAA
>NW_008615317.1:4690-23559 GCF_000691845.1 Merops nubicus
GAGCGAGAGACAGTGCCGACAGTAATGGGCTGTAATTGAGTTCTCAGCCTTGCTTTGAGTGCCTTGGTGCGACTGCCTGTGAAAATTGCTCTGGTTTATGCTCTTTGTTAGGTTCTGTCAAGCCCCATTTAAAATAATGAGGCCCCTTCACTCACTTTCTCTCTGTAGAGATCAAGCAGACAAGAGAACTTTCAAAGGAAGAACAAAAACTCATCTACGGAGAAGAGGGGGATGTTGTAAATTACTGATACCAAGGATTCTTGCAGAGGCAGTTAGCCAGGTGTGACCTTGACAAAGGACAAATCAAACACATATTATCCAGCTCTTTCAGCCAACACCTTCTGTTCCCAGGAGGTGCAAACTCATGCTGGATGCCCAATAAAGCTGCTGCTCTCTAGCAGCTGATCCATCTCTTTCATCAGGTGTGTGAGTCCACAACACACATCACAGGAGCAGGACGGATATAAAGACTAATGGGTTTTAGAAGGCCCCTTATGAAAGTTGTTTTTGAATTGGGAGCAAAGGCCATGTGTAGAGAGGTGCTGAGCACTCACAACTGTGCTTTTCTCTTCTGGAGCTGAAATGCTCACAGTGCCCTTTTTGTGTGCGACAGCTCTACCATGAAGTGATTGATCTCATCACCAGATGTGTGCTGTAACTAACCACAACTGTTTAGGGTGCAATAACCTGCATGTCACACAATATCAATCAGCGGATCCTGCAGCTATAGAGACTAATTAAAGGATATTTTACCTTCATAAAACTCTTTTTAATAACTCTTGAAAAGAATCTGAAATATGAAGGTTTTTGTTTACAAGAAACCAATCTTTAACTATTTTTAGCGAGACAAAGCTTTAGAGTCATTCAATGATATCCAAGTGGTTTAGAGAAAGCTTTCATGTGAATAAATTATACAAAAAGTGCAACACATTTTCCTCAATGAAAATACCAGTACTTATCCTCTTAGTAAAAAGATTAATTTCAAAAAAGCTATTTCATTTAATGCAATTTCTCTTATTAAAACCGTGCCATTAGTTCTAGTACTGGACTGGGCACTGAGACAACCACTGTTAGGGTAAAAATGTTTCTTGAACATGAGAGTTGCCACTGTCTTTCTGGAGCCACAATGTTTCCAAAAAGACAGTTCAATCTGAAAATATGCAAAAAAGTTCCACAACTGCATGGAGAAAACTGCTTTTCTTATAAGTCTACCTGATTAAAGATTCAGATTTTTTTCCAACATGGCTTACTTGGTCTGTAGAGAAGGGGAGCTGGAGAAACCAAATGAGATGACTACATGCCTCTCAAAGATGTCACTCAGTTGAAACCTGTCCTTGGATTTCAGTTCCCAAGCAGTCTTGCATTGGCATAAGATGATACACAAAACACGCTGTGATTTGTGCTATGCCCCCTTAGACACAAGGTTGAGGAGAAGCTGAGAGACCATCCAGTGAGTGAATCCATAGAAGTTGACTCAATACTTTTTATCATGGGGAGAAGGGGGAGAAAGTTATTTTTGATACATATAGAAATGAGAAAACCGAGTCTGGACACAAAAGCCTCACCAATGCCTGAATTCCTGTGGTAGCTTTGATAGACACTCCTTGTGCAAGACAAAGCCCTACAAATATACTATACTCCTCACTTGTATGAGAAGACACATTATGAATACATTCATTTTCCCCAGACAGATTTTTTGTGTGGATCAAAACCATCGTTCTGAGACAAATGTGGGCATAGGTTTAATTACTGCTTCATTTCCTTGTACTAAGAGGATGGAAAACAGACACAAGTGCAGATGTCATCAGTATCCTTACTTGTGAAAGTAGGAGCTCTGGGCTTGAGGGTGGGGTGGTCTAACACTTCTGGGCTGAGGAACAAAGAGACAGTTGATTTGTCTCTATCACAGCAGCAACAAACCTCATTGTCTCTTACTTTATAACCCTGTTTTGGGAAAGTGATAGATACCTAAAGGTCTGAGGTACGAATGTCTTTTATTCCCAGGAATGGGAAGCCAAAAGAACTGAACTGATAGACTGAAAACCCTATAGAAAAGACATGTGTGGCAAACTGAGGCCTAGAAAAATTCATCACACAACACAAATTCTAACACTGGGCTTGTGTGCAATGTATTAACAAACCATTAGATGTCCCTTTGTGCATTGCAAAGCTCCAGACAGGGCATAGCCCCTGGAAGAAAAAGGAAAAACGAAGTTGGAGCTCAATATGTGCAGAATCCTTTCTGTGTTTTTGCCTGCTTCTGTTGCTGTGTTATTTAGTAACTTCCACCTGTTTAGGAAGGAACATGCTTCCACAGTTCATGATGGCAACAAACTACTAAAGTTACACTCTGCGTTAGTCATGACCTTCTTGGCCAGCGTTAAATTTTGGGACCATTGGAGCAGTATGTGGAGTGGCAGGTAGACAAACAGTGTGCTCTTGCAAAGTTTAAAAAAGAGGTCCAGCTCTGGGATGACTTTTACTTTGCCCACCTGCAGTAGGAAAACGTAGCCTAAAATGTGGATCCATCAGCAACAAGTGAGGCTGCCAGAAAACATGACAGGCAGTTTGTGTCTAGGAGGGTTTCTTAGAGCAGCTGTGATCTGGAGGAGGTACCCTCTGTAAATTACTAAACAAGAAACATCCTTTCCTCCCAGAGAGCAAGCAGATGAGTTGTCTCAGTTCTGGATGCTTGCCTCTTAAACCATCTTCTCCTTTGTAATCAGCAGTTTATCACATTCAGCATTTCCCTTAGGTAGAAAGAAAGGAAGTGCAGTTTATTATTTAGTCATAGGGGTAGTTTTATGATCTCTTAATTGGCGAAGAGACAAGAATTATTTACTATTCTAGCTCTGACCACATGCAGAGCTAAAGAAAGAGACACGAGGCCGAGTCTGCAAGAAACCTTGTGATAACTCATCACTAACAACCCTCAGACCTCCTGTTTTTCTTTACACTATTGCTTTTCAGGATTCACGATGCTTTCTTCCTCTTTTCCTTTTACATTCTTTGCTTTTGCCTTTTCACAAAGATCCCATCATCAGTTCTCCCATCTTGCTTCTCACTATCTCAGAGTCTGGTTGTATATTTTTTATGGCTTTTTTTCTCCTCTTCTTCTGTCCATAACTTTGTTCTTCTGTGTATAAGAAGGCATAGACAGAAAGCTGTGAACTCCAGCCCTTTAGTATGGTGTTTATTTGCCTTCTGGATGGTTTTATCCTTACAGCTATTTATTATTGACTGTTTTCATTCCTTGGTGTTTCCCAGTGTTGGCACTCAGCTTCCTTTATTAAATACACCAGCCAGAGAAATTTATATTTACTACCCTCTCATAATAATAATAAAAAGGAGGGAAGATATCTTATTATGTTGTATGTCTTCTGCATTTATTAGCAGCTTGGAAGATCTTTTTGGCAGTGGTGTTGCTGATAGAGTTCTGGAGCCATCAGATTTCAGACAGAAAATGGCATTTGCCCTGCAATGACAATGTCTTTACATTCCTCATGTGGCTGACTAGCTTATTGTCAATTGCCTGGTTGCTTTTTATCAAGACAATGTTTTGTGCTATTTTTTTTTTTTTATTTTACTTATATTGCTCATTTACATTTAAACCTGCTGTTCACCTTGCTTCTTGGGGCTTTCTGCAGAACAAAATGTACATGAACTGTGACTTAAAGATGTGTATGGGAGAACTGGAGAGCTGGGAACCACATGTTCATATAATATCACCCATTAAATTTCACGGACTTGAGTTGAATGGTAGTGTAGAACTAGAGTAAAATAAAGTGCTAATGGTACGTGCTGTGCACATATTTGCCCATGTCACAGAACAACACAACAGGGGCTGCCAGCCAGGCAGACACCCATGCTAAATGAAGAGAACCCATACAGAGTAGTCAGAAGGAATTCTTGCAACACAGTCAGTGCCACACAAGTAATTCAGGAGCTGTGTTTACAAAAAGCTGTCCAGGGACTGGTATGAGGTTGCCATTTACATTTTACCTGAATCACACCCTGACTGAAGGCTCATCTGAAAAGTGGACAAAGTAATGTACTTTGCAACAAGCCTCTGACATATTCTTCAGTATGAGTGCCAGGCAGGGACTTGGAGGCTTAACATACGTTTGCTGCATCATCTCCTAGGGGAGAGATCCCATACCATATTATTACTATTGAACTCAACTTAAGATGAAGTTTCCTCTCTCTACAGTCAATTATTTCTCAGTGTTGGCTTGACTTTGGCCATGTAAGAACCAATCCATACAAGCCTCATTAGTATGTAACTGTCGACAGATTGCACCTTAGTCATTCTTTGCTTAAAGATCTGTTCTGGGAAGCAGAACATATTAAAAAACGCAACCCACCTTCATTTGGCATGATCATCTTTCCTTTACTTTAGCCAAGTCAGTAGGCAGAAAATGGAAGTTAGGTAGCCAGGCCATGCTAGTAATAGAACACCATTTGCTGAAATATGAAATCCATGCTGACCCCCACACCTGAGCCACCTAAGCGAGGGAAGTCTCTGCTAGTAGTCTGCGGGCTCAGTTAGATGCTATAGCTTAGGATCAGAGCGTCCAGGTGTGTAACCTGTGGCTCAGGCTTGTGTCTGGGAGGCAGAGTGCTGTCCAGACTGGTCCTGGGTTGCAAGACTGCTGTGCCAGCAACAGAGCTGGGGGAACACCACAGTGCTGCACTGTGCCACCATGTGAGAAGTGGAGATGGTGTAACAAGAAAGTCCACTTTCTTGCAACACCGATCAGTCTGGAGTTGCAAGGAAATTCCTTTCCTGTGATAACTTGTCCAGGACCAGAGGAAATTGAAGTCCCATCTCAGGATTTGGAGGGGGACGGGATTGTCAGGATATAAAGAACTGCCCTCTGTAAGAAAGGAGACATACAGATAGCGAAGAAGTTAGCAAGCTCCCCTTGAGCTGGTTTGAATTCAATGAGTTTGGCAGAGCTCTGGGAAACAAGAAGAATATGGGAAAGAAATATTTATAAAGAATCCACTTAGTCTTTAACTACAATTTGAATTTCAGTTTGTTTGACTTGGATATTTGGGGGAGATGTGGAAGGAACATTTGAGTTCCCAATGGCAAAACCTGGGAAGCAGAAAACCTCCATGAGAAAGGCTTTCTTTTACCTTGCTACAAATTACTTGGCACAATCTTCTTTACAGGCCAGACTGAAAGAGCCTGTCTCTCATGCCTCTGACCCCAGTTTTAATTAAACTCCACTCAAAACTCAGTCTCAGTGGTCCTTGCAGGAGGCAATGCAGCAGCCTGCAGAAGTGATTCAGGGAGAGATGAGGAGCGGGAGAGTGGTGGTGGAAGTTTTGCTTAAATCTGGGTTATTTTTACGCTGCTCTCATCAGCACAGTACCAGTGAGCCTTACACTAGCACAACAAGCTGCACTATTAGCACCTTGTAACTGTGCTTCTTTCTCTTCCCTCTTACCCCACTATGCACCAGGAGATTTTGTTTTTAGCTAAATACTTTATATGCAGAACTGTGAGTTTATAGATTTTCTGTACTTGCTTCTGAAGATGGTGGATTGCTAGTGGCTAAGCCAGAAGCATTCTGGCAACCTGAAACATCTTCACATGTAACACTTCTTTTTTCTTTGAGAAAAAAGAAGATATATAGACTGAAAGCTACGAGTGTAGTCAGTGCCACCAGGGAAGGACAGGAGCCATTTCCTAGAAGCAGTGCAGGAAGAGCAGGCAACAATGTCAGTATGATAGGTGAGATGTAAAGGCCAGGTAGGTGTGTTTGATGAGTGGCAGTGGCAAGTCTGCTTCCAAGGACCCCACGTCCCCCACAACAGCAAGGCAGACAGGGAAGCAAGGCTCAAATATAGCAAAATGAGAATCAAGACTATGATGTACTAAGCAGAGTTTTTTTCCTGGACTGTGAGTGGGGGGAATACTGTAGACCCTGCATGCCTGCCTCCTTCGGTGCCATTTGATCTCTAATTGCTTCAGCAACTTTGATGGGCTATGATCCCCACTGTGGCTTTGAGACAAAGTAAAATATGGGCAAAGTAGGTACTCATCAATTCTGGTACATAATTAATAAAACTTCTGTGTAAAAGATCCAGTTCATGAATTCCAACTTGATGAAATATTCAAAGGAAGATAAATATATTTGCAGGTGTTAGACTTCCTGGCACTTAAAATCTCTCAGGACAATGTGCCAGAGAGTTCCCAGCCACGTTAATCACATTGTGCTATGAGTAATCCGCTGCAGAGTGTGCACTATGCCAACTGAGGAGAGCTAGGAGAGCAGGCAGAATAGAAAGCCATGGACAGCATCGAACCACCATGGCTATAGGGCCAGGGGCTGGGAACAGGATGCAAAGTCTCTGAGGCAGACAAGTTTGTCCTCTTAAGAGTCTAGCCTCCAGAGGCACCAGGGTCAGAGGGCATCTCAGTGTATTTTGTTCACTACTATGTGAGAGAATGTATGACAGAGAAGTCTGGGAAAGCCCCCAGAAAACGTGTCCTCTGAGTGGAGCCATTCGGCTGTGCTGTCCTGTTCCAGAGGCATGCTGGAGTGTGTGAGCTATCTGGGCAGAGAAGGCTCTAGCAAGGTCCTGAGTGGGCAGGGGAGAGCACCAGGCACCAAGCATGCATTTGCTGTCAGTGATATCTCTGGTATAGTCTCATGGCCATCACCAGGGGCCCTGTGGGGAAGCTCTGTGGAAATGTGGTGGTGGGCTCTTCCCTCCCCATGCACCTGGGTGGCTGCAGTCACTACTGCTCTCTCATCACTCATGTTTCCCAGCCCAGGAGAGGGTGTGCTACTCTCAGCTCCCAAGGACATCACCCTTAACATCCCAGAGTTCCTCGTGGCATCAGCATCCCATGGCTCCCACAAAGCATTATCACTGAAGACACAGATGTATAGTTCCTCTTGTCAGGGAAACACAATCTCTAAGGCCTTGCCATGATAACCAAGCCAGAAGGCTGTATCAGCGTTTAGAAAGTGTCTACCTGCTGAAATGCGAGGGAATTTTGAGCTAATAGAGCTTCTGACCAACCCTCTTATATGTTGGCCTGGGCAATCTCATTCTGTGAGCTGGGTGAGAAGTGCCGTTCCCCCTTTTCCAAAACTCTGGTGGGACACCTGGCCAAACGTTATGTCTGGCAGAGTCCTAGATCTCTTTTGCAAGCTAGACAGGAAAGTCAGCCAGATGCAAGAGAAGAGGGAAGAGCAGAAGCGATTGAGCTGCAGCCATTGAAGAGCTAGAAAACAATATATCAGAAAACTGTCTAAGCTCCAATAACTCAAGGACTTCTTGGTGTTGTTCGGTTTATGAACTGTCCTATGCTCAGAGATGTACAGGAACAAAAAGTTTAGATTCTCCTATGCTTGGAATAAAGGTTTCTTCCCTTGTTCATTTTTTTTTAATATTTATTTTAGCCTTACAGCTCAGATTCTCCAGATTATGCTTATAGCTGTTTTCCAATAGCTCTTTTAAGATGGGATTTAAAATTCAGGAATATATGATGTGAAAATGCACGGTTGAGTCCCTGCTGGTGATGATCTCAATGCAGTAATATCTTAACGGTTGTAACAAGCATGAATTTCTTAGGAGCTAAGTGGGTGACTGAGGAAAGCAGAGTCACAAAACAGAAACTATGGGGATGCAGCAGCATTATAGGAGAAAAAAAATTGAAAATATTCTGAGAAAAATTTTGCAAGAATCATCACTGATTGGCAGTTTGTCCCAACAACATTTAAGGAATTGCTTCTTTGTAGATTTCCTAACCCATGCTGCAAATGGATTGCCACTGGAATTCTGGGCAGAAACCCACCAGAATCTTGGATAGGTGTTCATGTGCTACTAAGTAGTCATAGACACATATATGGAATTATAAAGCTGAAGTAAACATATTTGGTGGGCCAGGGAAGATGTGCTCTGCCTCTAACAGCCACTCAAAGCTCAGAGCAATGGAAATCAGATCACCCTTTCTTCTCCAGATCAGCACAGACTGAACCAGATAATAACTGGTATGGAAATGGGATGAATTTCCAATGACTTCACTGCTGATTGGGAAGATTATAACTTTTCTATAAATGCTGTTTTCTACATAGATTTTTCCAGTGTGTTTTTTTAAAGTTAAAACTCTCATTAAACTTATTTTAAATGTCAGCTTTCTCTAATCTTCAGATTCCATCCCTCAGGAGAGGGAAAGCTTTTATAAGGTCAGGAATCTGCTGTAGCAGAATTGTAATCAATGTCATCAGGAAGACAAAGATTGTCCTAACTGCTATTTTCTTCTCTTTCATTATTAATGCAGCTGATGGGCCTAGGGTAAAGACAAATAGGAGCAGAAAATATTGTTGCCAAACATCTTAAAAAGGTTTTCATCTGGAGTACTGAGAGTTATTACATTTCCAGAGAGCACAGAATAATTCGTTTATCTCTTCAGTAGCTATACTCTTTCATTCAATGCAGTTGCAAGTGGTTTTACATTATTATACTAGTGCCAACAGATCCATAGAGAGACTGTTTAAGTTCAAAGTGTAGTAACCTATGTATGTACATTAAGATATTAGCATGAAGACTGCAGGGTACTCCTAAAGGCTAATTTAGGTAAAAATAAAGGCAATCAGTCTGCTCAGCCTTTTTCCATAGTCAGTGAAGGGAGAGAGCTCTTCTAAGCAGTCCAGCTCACAGTGTTTAAGATTAAGTATAACCATTCTCATTCCATAGGCTATAAAGTGAGGCCAGCCTGCCCCATATTAGCATTATTTTGTAAATACCCCCATGACTAGAGCACTTGTTGACATGGTGACATTGAGGAAGGTTAAATCCAGCGTTAACAACCAAGTGCATTTATAATCAATTAGTTAAACTGTATTAAATCCTTGCACAGCCTCTGGAAAATGGAATTGAGTAAACTGAACTGAATAAAGGCTGCATTTGTTCTGAAGAAGCATCTGTCACCAGGTCTGAATGCAGTCAAACAGGCTTTAAAAACAAATGTGTGTGGTTTGGTTTTTTTTTTGGTTTGGTTTGTTTTTTTTTTTTTTTGCATATCACTGTATAGACAATATGCCTTAGCACAGCCTAAGTCGCCTGCTGGACATTGATATCCTACTTTGCTGTGCACTACTTTTTCCATGGACAAATTTTGAGTCTAAAGCCTCCACCCTGGAATTGCTGATCTGATATCTATAAAGCCCTAGCTATTGCAGTAAAAATTGCAGAGGCTTCTCAGTTGCCAGACCTTGCAGAGTAGCCTAGTAGGAGCCAGAGAGGTTAATCAATTATCAAGTGAAAGTGGCCAGTTTTTTTTACCTCTCTTTTTACTCAGAAGTTCAGTTCTGTACCTTCTTGTTTGGGAGACTGTGCCGGGTGATGCTATCTAACATTTGCTTGATGGCATTCATCTGTTGTCTTTCCTTCCTTTGGCAATCTAGCTAAGGAGGAACATACAGATGCTCACTGTAATATTTATAGAAGCATTTTTGCTCATCTTAATCTCCTTTGAAATCTCTCTAAATTGCTGTGGAGAGGAAAAATGCTATTTGAAAGGAAATTGTTTTAGGATGGCTTAAGGTAGACTTTCTTCCTACCACATTTCATATCCTTTTATTCAGAAAAATGTGGTCCATGGGTAAAACATAGAAAATACTCTTAGTCACAAAATGGGCATAGACAGAACAGATTTAACTGCACAAGATTGCAGGTAGAGAGGTTCTCTTCAGAGTTGAGAAGCAGCACCCCAGAAACTTCCCTAAAATTAATTTAGCTCTGTTATCTGTTTGGCATCTGAACTGAAATTGGTATTAGTGGCCAGCATCTCACCTACAGATGTTCAAAATGCAGATCACAGCTAATCACTTACTATTGCAGATCTGGATTTCTCCTGAACAGAAAGGGTCTCTGTCCTGGTTCCGTGTAAAAAGGGGTTCAGGGCAGGACCCACACAGAACAGAACTATGTACTCGCCTCTCCCCCACTCCCTTGAGAGAGAGAGAGAGAGACACTTTTAAAAAAAAAAATGAAGTATATTGTTCAACAAGGAACAGACAACGAAAAAGGGAAGTAAGGAAAATAATATATATAAAGATCAGGGGAAAAATACAAAAGATAAAATATACAAAACCCTCAGAAATGGTTCCAGGGTCCCACGGAGTGAAAGGAGAACTTTCCTCTCCGAGCTCCAAGGCAGGAGTGAAACAAAAAACCACTCCCTGCCTCTTATCAGAGTGTGTGTGGGAAGGGGAGGGAATACAATGGTTTCACCCCCACCCGGGGTCCTCCCAGTTGCTGGAAGGTCACGCCCCCATTCCAGGCCTCAAACCACAACAGTCTCTTTGTTCTGCTTCAAGTGTTTTAATTCTGTTATAAGCACAAACAAGGTTTAGGACAGAGCCATCAGTCTGACACAGTGGGAGACAGAGGACGATTGAAGTCAAGTATTGGATGAACAGCTATTGCATCAAGGGCCCACACTCTATCAAGGGCCTACTCTTAAAGGAGATTTTTTTGTATCAGCCAAGTTTTACAAAGCAGAGTACAGACCAGTTACATAGAGATAAATAGAGGAACACATCTTTTTTTCTGGTTGATAACATGATAAAATATTCAACAAGGCAAACAGGGACAAGTATTAAAGTGAAGAAGAAAAGGCAAATTATGTCATGAATGGCACTGCACCAGCTCAGCTCTTTCTCTTCCACCCCAGAGACGACTACCTCCTTAGGAAAAGGCAGAAGAGTGTGTCTTTACAGACTGGAGGAAAGGGTATTCAAGAAGAAATCACGTGAGAAGAAAAAATGTGACCTGGTTAACTAGTAGTTTAATAACTTGACCCCACTATTATGGACCATATCCTGTGTCTGACATTTTGTGGCTCATCCACAAGTGTGGCTCTGCAGAAATAGCTAGGTTCACAGACAAAGCAGAAATTATACAAAAGGATCAAATAGGACCTCAGCCAGCCCTGATGATGTGTTTTTGTTTTCACAGTGGCTTTCTTATAACCTTGGGGAATGTCATGCTAGTTCTAATTCCACACAGGATCAAGATGAGTTGTCAGTTTCCACCACAAGATACTGTGAATAACTTTAGAATAAAGAAGTCCCCACTGCAAATTTGAAAGACCAGCCAATCACAGATTCTTCTGATTCATACCTAAATACTGGGGAAGGAGCCATTATGGAAGGTTTCATTTCACCTAACTTTCATTTGACTAAGGAGCAGTGTATATGACACAACTAGATATAGCTGACTTAATGACTTTGTCTATCCTTTGTAGCTAATCAAGACCTAGTCAGTGTAGCCAGTGAAGACTAGAAATTAATTCTTCCTTTTCCAACTTTTTCACAGAATATTTTCCAATAGTCCCAGAAGCCTCTGGGTATTGGTCATTCTGAATAAACATGTTAAGAATCATTCCTTGTCCAAGAGAATTTCTAGCTTTGTTACTCAAGACAGAAAAAAGTGAGAGAAAGGCATTATTATCATGTACTACGACAGTGTTATTTCTTTCCCCTTGTTCCTAAGTGATGCAGACTTCATACAAATTAAATTCAAACTAGGGAGCATGTGAAATAGCATTATCTGGAACAGAGTGCTGAAGAAAAGCTTGCAATGCCTCACTAACTGTAGAGAGATACAGACAAACCTTCAGCTCATCCTTCTTCCAGTGGCAAACACACACACAGCTTCTTCATGGAAAAGTGTAGTGCATTTCTTTCCAGAAAAACACATTGATGGTTCCTGTAAATGGTCACTTTTCCACAGTGTAAAAGTATCGCGGCATGGCAGATGTCATAAAGGTCCACACTTGTGTGCTTCAGCTTATGGCTGATGCAACAAAAATACTGAGCTCCACTATGGTGTTGCGTTTTACATAAGACAAGGACATGCACATGGAGAGTTACAGATGACTGACAACTCAGTAGGCTAGCAGAAGTTGATCATGTGTGTGGAAATTGAAATTTTTGAGGAATATCATTTTTCCACTCTAATTTGTGTCTAATGCCTTTACTTTGTGCAGAATGGGTCTTACTCTATGAGTGAGCCTATCAGTACAAATTTTGCACCTATTAGAGCAAAATATGCAAAATGCAAGCAGAACAATGAAAGGAAGAAAACATGTTGCTGGGCTCCTGGGGAGCAAGTAAAATTGCTTACACAGAAGGTAAGACAAGGTGTCCTGACGATTCCTGATGGCTTTATAATCCATAAGATCTAAACATCTGAGAGTGAGGAGAAAGATAGAAAAATGAAAAAGGAGCATAGGACTTTGCTCATTGGTCTTGACAAGTTTAATTCACTATTGTAAGTGGATGACAACTTCCCATGCGGCCATCAGCTAAATCCCAGTAACAGTTATTGTTTGCTACAATGAAGGTTGGATGTAGCTTAGAGTACCTTGTACAGCTGTGGCAGTATAAGTGATATTTTCTTTCAGCACATTCAATACATCTTTCATAAAAGCCAGCAAAGAGCAGTAAGAATAGGAGTAAAGATGGCAGCCCCACCTTCCTTTAGCCACAGCAGAAATAAATCTTCCATCAGTTTCTTTTTGATGCAGATGAGCTTAATCAAAATAATTTTCACTATGGACATTCATAGTAATAAACTCAAGTGCCAGAGATCTAATATGAAAAATATTAGCAACGGGAAAGGCTTATGTTTTGTGAAAAGAATATATGTTTTCAAGTGCCTATATATATATGTGTGTTTGTGTGTATCATATATAGTATTGGAATTAGGTGTACAGCTACTTTATGGAAGAGTGTAGCATTAGACCCAAAGAACATACCCTTGGTGTTTTTGAGAAGACCAACTCTGTGCTTACTTCTAGAGTGAATCTTTCTTACATTCAGATGAGCTATAATTAAGTAGATGAAGGTACTAAAAGGTATTACACAAGAGGTGCGTGTCTTCCCTTCTTGAATTTATACCTTAGGAATCAACTAAACCAAATCTTTTAAAAATGTTTGAGCATGTCAGCACAAACTTTATAACCTGGATATCTTTACCAGGAGAATTCAGGAACTTCTGTTCTGCTGAGTCTCAATAAAGCTTAATCTCTTAAGTGCCTGTTATTTTGAAAATGGACTTAAATCCAGATCCTCAAAGATATTTAGTCCTGTAACTTCCATTCATTTGAATGGAAACACCTTTGAGGACATGAACTTTAAATCTAAACAAGTATATGTGAAAATGTTACTCTAAATATCTAACATTAGGGACCTGAAAGTTAATTCAGAATAAAGTAAGCTGTACATTTCAAGTGTAGGAAATATTCTTGAATAAATCTGTGAATGCAAGCTCATGATCCACCAATAGCAACCCTTGGTAGTTTAACAATTCACTGACTTTTGGTCAAGCCACACTAAACCTCTTCTGGGGCACTTTGTACCATTGCTGCTTCAAGGTAATGAGGCTTAATATTGAGCATCAGCTGATGATATGAAAATTAGTGTTTTTCTGCCTATAACCTATATGTGGGCATGCTTCCTCAGTGTCCACATGTAGTGTTTCCCTCCATTCAACTAAATCTACTGTCCAAGCAGATTACATTACGGTGAAGCAAGGCATTGCTACTTTTGAGTAGGTTTGTACCTAAACCAGTCATTCAGGTAAAACCAGGCAGTTTAGCTAGGCATCTAGACTAACTTAGGTTTCTTCTGTAGATTGTAAAAGTGGTGGAGAGATATAGCTGTAGGCCAAAAACAAGTCACCCTGTTCTAAGACAGCAACTACAAGAGTTTCTACTACTGTCTAGATAGCAAATCTAAACAACCAGGCTGCAGAAATCACTTACTGTTTAGAAGGTAATGGTAAGGAAGATCAATCCTCTTTCAAACGTCCAAATATAGAGCTGTTCATAAATCATGGAATAGATTTTCCTGAGTAATTCCATGCATAGGGTAAATTTGAATCTCCATAAATTAACCACAGTGATATGTGGAACACCAGGTATGACATCCCATGCTTTTTTTCCCCCTAAAATCTTGAGAGGGGAGGGAGGGGGGAAAGTAGCTACCGTGGTGCTCTTGCTTTCTATGTAATCTTCCAGGAATTTAAATAACTGAAGTTATTTAAATTTTGAGTTTGGGTTCTAGTTTTCCTTTCCCAGGAAAGTTCAATATTTTTATTATAACGCAAAGATTAGGATGGAGGAGGTGAGGCATTTTGAGTTTCTCTCTCCATGGTTTTCTTGCATGCCAAAACACTGCATTTTGGGGTGCAGTTTATGAAAAGGTAGCTGAAAATATCATCATACAAAATCATTTTCTTACGGTATGTTCTCATTTACTTGTTGTTAGCTCATGATTCAGACTATGAGGTTACAGATAAATCCATATGAGTAGATCTAGTTTATTGAAATGTCTAGCCTATGTCATGGTTTTATCCTGAGATGAGTTACACATACTAGTTACTTAACTGAAAAGTGTGTCTTTTATTGGGAGTTAAGAAAGGTTAAAAGCTCTAGAGTTAAGGACTTTGTTTGAGGGGTCAAACAAACACTGAGACTCTAACCAAAATTCATTACAATTGCTGTCTTTTTGCCACTAGGTGAAAACCAGAAGTCAGTTGTTTTAAGTTCTGCTCATCTATGTGCAATGCAAGAGAGAATTTATCTTATTATTATTACTAAAAAATCAGCATTGTGTAATGTTATGGAACTGCTCTGAATTTCACAGTGACCCAACAACTTCTCTAACACGATCCTGGAGCAGTTAGGAAGCAATCTAATGCATTTGGCCAGCTGCATTGTGCTGTGTTTGAAAGGCCAGGACTCTTCCTGACCCTGTGCTGATGAGATTCAACCTCCCTTTTATGGGGTTAATGAAACTATAAATATTGTCAATGGCCCTGAAAGTATTCATTCCTTTTTAAAGTCCACTCACTGCATTCGGTTTGATGACCTTGTCTGGCAATAAACTAACTCTACAGATTATTAATTATTATTAGGAAACATTAGTGTATGATTTCAGAAGTGTGAATAATGCCTCGCAGATAGGAAAAAAGCAGTAATGAGCCTGTAGCCCAATGATTTCTCTTCTTTTTTTCTCTCCTGCCATGCTATGGGGAATACCTGGCACGAAGGGATATCATATCCATTTACTCTTCACTGTGTTGACTCCCATAACTCCATCTATTGGGAAAGTGCCTGCCTCTGAGGGCATGCGTGGGGCACACATGCTGACTGCTGTAATGAGGCCAACGCAGACTCAATGCAATGGCAATTTAAGGCTCTCCAGCTGATACCAAGGGAAAATTGCTGGCTCGTCATAGCACTTTGAGGTAGGTGAGTAGATGTGGAATGCAGCTGGCTGTGCCAGCTGTTGGGGATCTACAGTGGGCAGGTCTAAGAGAGAGGAGCCCCAGGAGCAATAAGCCAGTGGTCTCATACAGCAGATTTCACAGCATCATGGAGACTAAGTTGCCTCTGATGGAGACTGTGTGGAAAATTCAGCTACTTTTATGGGGGAAAGTGGGGCACATTAAAGGCCTGGGAATGTCTAAAACTACATGCTTCCTCCCCCCACTGAGTGAGCTCACTGTCTGACCTTGGTCCTGGGATTATGGATTTTTCTCACTAACCAGATATACACCAAGGGATCCTCTGGGCTAGTGGTGATCATATGGCCTCTGCATGGCTTTAGTCCATTGTCCGCTCCCAAGCCAAGATAAGGAAGCCTATAGTGAAGGACCTAGCCTCTGTTGTTCAAGGTTTTCCAGTAGAATACTGGATACTCTGAGGTCAGGCAAGGAACCAGCCTATATGGCTTATACCATCTCTTGGAGAAGGACACACTGATACTACCCAGTTATCTTGAAGTCACCCTAAGGTCAAAGCAGGTCTTGAAGGCAAAAGCAAGTAAAAAGTTATTGATTTACATAATCCAAAGTAGATGCTACAGTTACAAAGATTTATAAAGACATGGGTGACAAAACTGAAAGAAAACTACATTTAATGTACTTAACCCAAGATTAAATCTAAAGGTTGATATCTTCCCTTGTATCCAGCTGCCAAGCTGTTATACATTTATTTAACCCACATGGTTATGGAATCAGTCCCTAGGGACAATCTACATCTTAACTTACATTTCTAGAAGATATCCTTGAGCTACAGAAACATGTTAGGCTTTACAGCTAATGATTCCCTTCAGGTTTTCTTGGAACTACATGTGGATTCTTAACTCCCTTTCTCATTTAATTTCCTCCCCTCAAGGATAATTGATCCTTAATTTATTTCGTATAAATATGGAAAATTACACCCTCATTTTATACAAACAGACTTTTTTTTCTATTCCTTATTGAGCCCAAACATAAAATTACACAATTACAGAGGTGATGGCAAGTCTGGATGATTGATTTCCACCTCTGATTTTATGGGATAAGGATTATTATGGGATAAGGATTCTTTTATTCTGGTGGTTGGGATAGAATAGCGACATCTTTTCTTTTTATTCAGTTCATGGGGGAAATGAGAGTTTGTGTTTACTCTATGCCTGTTAACATGGCCTACAAGTTTGTGGCCAACTCACTGCATACAGAATGAGTGGCTGACCTCTGCTGCTCAACCCATAGCTCCTCTCGGGTGCCCCTTTACCCTGTTCTAGCCTGCAGTAGTCCATTACAACAAAGGTGAGCTTAGTGCTGCCTATTACATGCTCATTTACAGTGTAGCCATGTGGAATGGAAAGAGTGGTATTTGCAGGATCATCCCTGGTTTAGATATTGCCTATTATAGTATGACCTGGAAAAGAAGTTATGAATTCCCTCCCTTCCAATGAGCTGGAGGTAGAGACATATTAGTTGCCGTATGTAGAAAAGAGAGCAGGGAGGTAAAAATAGTATATGCCACTTCATTGTACAGAGGCCTCCAAAATAGCTTAAGGAGAAATGGCTACAGGGCTCCGTTCATTTCTTTCACCGCAGACACCTAAAGCTATCTGGGATGGCCTACAGTATTCTACCTGGCTTCCAGCTGGTGCTTCAGACTGTCCCATAGATCCTGCTCCATGTCTGTCAGCCCTCTGTGAATGCTTCAGATACTCCTGGGGCATTTCAAAAGTTCCTGAAGGCTTATGCTCTGGGGAAGTAAATTAAATGTTCAATCTCTATCATCACATGCACTCGCTTAGAGCAACTTCTATTATCTGTATACCCCTCTCATCCCTGTTATTCTGCTGTTAGCCAAGGACCTTCACCAAGATCAGAGGCTGTGTGTGCCATGAGCTCTGCACAAAGCTAGTAAGAAACAGTCCCTATCCCAAAAGGACTGGGGAAAAAAAAGGTGATGTTTTGTCCTAGCTTACAGAAGGGATCTCTTGCAGAAAAAGGACTCACATCTTCTGAATACAAACACAGCTACCCAGTCCAGACTGTCCTTTTGTAAGGTACTTTTGCAACATCTGCATTATCTTACCTACAAGAAATCTTAACACCCTGTGACCTCACAGAGCTGATAGAGGGGGGCTGAGTCTGATTCTCTAAAATATGTTGAATTAAGACAAAATCAGTCCTGAAATGTAATTATCCCTTTTCTGTTCCATGAAACAACTCCACTCTCCATGCCTTTCCCTAAAAATTCATGCCACTTGGAGTAAGATTTGTTCTCAAGCAGAAGTAGTGAATTATGGTCACAGTGCTGCAGCCTCTCAGACCCTATATATCACTGAAAGCTCTTTACCAGCAATGTATGGCTAAGAGTATTTTTTGCAAAAACTGCAGCTACTCCATGGGGATTTCTTTACACCACCACAATGGAAAAAGCAGTTCAATGTTATGGGGCTTGTGTGGATGTGTATCTCTTATCATTGTTTCTGCTCACACTGTTCAGAGTGGAAAACATATTTTTGGGACCTAACAACTATCTAAAAAGAATGGATTTCTTCACAGTGACTCATAATCCCTGCAAGCAGGAATTTTGAACAGAAAGATTTTTTTTTCTACCCTGAAAACCACTGAGGAAACAGTCCAATCCTGAATCTCAAATAACTTTATAGAGTCCCTCCTGGATTCCCCTGATGTATCTTTGTGCCTTGCTTAAGGTAGAACTCCAACTGATGCACTTCCCAGTTTCACAAGGGAAAAAAAATGATGCATGCATATGCCCTGTGGGGCAGCTGTCAGATTCAGGTCAAATGCTGTGACTGTCAGAGTTTCCTATCTGCTATGCCCTGCATCATCTGGCTGTTGTGGCATGGGAGACAAAGCTCAAAGAAGAGTGTCTCCCTCCAAGGGTCTGGGCTTGCCTCCCATCAGGTCAGGTACTCAGATGAACTGGTAGTAGCAGCTGAGTACCACAAGGGTAAGAGCCATACCCAGCAGAAACGTTCTTGACACCTGAACCAAACACACCCATCACCGTGAAGTGTATGATACACGTGAACCATGGGACACAGGTGTTTCACCTCAGTCTGTTGTTGACTTTTCCCGTGAGTGCTGGACGTATGTCTCTGGTGGGATGCTACCGACAGTAATGCTGGCCAGACAGCTTCCTGCTGTGTTTGGATGGCGCAACCTCAGTGCAGGAGCAAGACTGAGCTCTACTCTTGTCAATGTTGAGGCTCCACATGCTTCTGTTTGCATTTCCCTCTCAAACTATGGGCTCGGAGACATGGCCTTTATCTTCCACTGACTCACGACCAGGGGTTGTTAATTCACAGTTGTAGCCGTCCAGCACATCCAGCTAGCCACTGCTTCCATAGTTAGAAGGAAAGAGGCTGAAAAAGAGAAGGGAAAAGTGTTGGGGAAATGCAGAGAAAATGCTTCAGAAAATTGTGGAGGCAGGTAATGAAGGTCCAGGAAATAGGATTTTAAAGTGTGAGATACTCCTCTCTTGTACTGTGCAAATGTGGTGGTTTAAACCACTTTTA
>NW_008615318.1:0-14675 GCF_000691845.1 Merops nubicus
AGACTTCACAGGAATGTCCTTGGCTTTGGCATTTCACAAGATGAAAACATAACCTTCCTCTCTGGTGATAGGAGCAGTTACTTTGTGCACTTAAATTCCTTGCCAGTACCTGTTAAAGCTCCAGAAAGAGGAAAGTTTGCAATAACCAAACTATAGGAATGACAGAAGAATTACTTAAAGCTCCTCCTGCATCCATATTAAACTTCTATGGTAGTGTGTGCTATGTATTAGGTGAAATGTGTCATTAAATCACAAAAAAACCCTTGGCTGAAAGGGATCTCTGGAGGGCCCATCCCACCTCCGCAGCCCAAAGCAGGGAGCTGTACCACTCACCTCAGCTGGGGTGCAGGAAGCCAGGGCATCAGCAGTCCAACACTTTGGGAAGCACCAGAGGACTCAGTTACCATTTAACCATAAAGATGGCATCTCCTCAGCTACCACCCCACTAATGTTACTCACAGGGTTTGTCCCAAGCAGAAAAAGAAGGGACGTTTATGTTCAGCCATTTAAATAAACATGCCAGGATCTGAAATTCAACACTGAAGTAGTTTTTTTTTTTTTTTTTTTAATTTAGAATTCTGTCCAGTTCCATTTACTCACAATTTTCTGAAATACAGATGCAGGTGCATGCTGCTACAAATTTCGGAAATGCAGGTGCAGGTGCATGCTTCTGAACCACAATTAATTCCCGTATCTTTCTCCCTGAAGGCATCAGCTAGCAATTCTGAACACTCCCATGGGTTGCCACAGCTAGCAGGAGTTACAGCCTTTTCTCTCCAAAGATAGTCCTTTTTAAAACATAAACTTAACCTGTACATACATTTTAAAAACACCCTTTTAAAACACCTTTTAATTCTGCTTGGATAGATCCCCACTAGAGATTATGAACTTACATATGCAGGTTTTTTCCTCTGCTACAGCAATGAGAGGAATCAATTAGGCAGTGAAAGCAACCAGCCAGAATGACAAAAGGATCACTGAAAAAACTGAAAGGAACCAAGCTACAGTATATTTTAAAAAAACTACATAAAATTGCCCCCCAAATTTAGATGTTCAAATTTCAGGAGTACAATACTTAGAATTTTAGTGGAAGCAAAAATGATGCTTGTCTGATGTCCTGTCTCTGCCCCAGGGAACACAGACCTCGCTGCCGCAGCTCAGTGCAGAGCACCCCTTAGTTTTGCCTGCAGGGGAAGTGCATGAGTCACGAATAAAACTCCTGGTAAAACTGATGGTAAATGTAATAAGCTAACAGGAGACAAGCCCAGGCATCAGGGAATCACACTGCAGGGGCAAACGGATAGTCCTGTGACAAAAAATGATCACAGAATAAAAGTCTGTAAGCATCAAAACACAACATTAACAAAAAACTGAGTTTTCAGCTAAAATGTCAAGAAATGAAATAGTTTTGGGCAGAAAAATGTTTCTAATTAACATAAAGGATTTGGAAAAAATGTTTCTTTAAAAAATGGTGCAAACACTTCCTAGTACCTCCTCTTGCATTAGTAGTTTTGCCTTTATTAAAAGCAACACTCGCTGAAAATTGAAATTTTAAGTCCAAGTAAAAAACATTTACAAGAACACTGAGATCTATGGAAAAGCTCCCCTGACTCTTGGATACAACATAGGATGCAACTCCTAATACTCCAGCAGGCTCTCCCTAACCTATAAAAAACATGCAAAAAAAACTCAAACTAGCCTCGAGATTTCCAGTTCCCCAACACTGTAATTTCTGTACTTTTTCCTTAAAGAAAAGGAAGGACAGGGCCATTTCATCACAGTTATTAAAGGAGTTACAAAGACTTTCTGTGCAAGTCCCCAGCTCTGCCTTCTCAGTCACCACTCACATGAAAGCCTGATGGTGGGCTGCAGGAGTGGAGGTCAGAACAAATCCCTGGCTGTGCACAAGAGGACCTGGAAGGCTCAGATACAGCCTCCTGGGCCTGTGGCACAAAACAGGCAGAGCCCCAGGTGCTGGAATCAAAGTCTTCAACATCCAGACAAAGCACAACAAAAATCACAGGTGAAAGCTTTACAGTGCTGCAGATGGGGAGAACTGCTTTTGAAAAATGTTTATTTGGGGCCATCTCCTTCAATTTCACAGTGCATTTAAACAACACAAACACCAGAAAATCAGCCATTGTTTTACTTTCATCAGTATACTCAGATGTAACTGCAGGATATTCCTGAGCATTTATGTCAATTCTATTCTGTAACATGTTATTTTATTTAAGTTCCATCAAATTTACAGAAAAATACAAAACTTGAACTACCCTTGCAATAAATTAAAAATGTTTTATTAATCAATTAACTCACCTGGACATCGTGAACAATACCTAATTCCCTCAAACTCAGCCAGAGTTTTTGTGTAATAATGACAATTAAGTCTAAAAACCTGGCTGAAAGGTACCAGACATACAGCAACAGTGATTAGAGAAAATGATTCCTCAAAGAGATGGCAGCTCCTGAACAAAGCTTCTTAGGAAAGTGTTAAGTACAAGGAATAGATCCCTGACAGAAGAGAAGAAAACCTCAGACATCAACAGCTGGAGAAACATGGACCTGACACAGACACTCGTGCCCAACAAGATGAACAACTGGCTTTCATCTCGCCAGTCCTGTTACTGCCAGCCCCACAGTTAACACTAGCTCTGGAAGGGGAGCACTCCTATGAAAACTGGCATGAACACAGAGAAACAAATTCAGATGAATATATTTATGTGAAAGTCAGACCAGACTGACACAAACAACAGAAATTACTCCAGAGTAAATTGACATGGATCCACAGGTAAAAAAATAAGTATGCAATTCAGATACATAGGACAATCCATACAGAAAAATCAAATTCACTATAAATCAAACCCTTCTGTCACTGCAACAATGTTTCCAAGAATTGGTTTCTTGCATTTTGTTTAATCTAGCTTTACATGAACTGTTAATTTTCTGGTAATCTAGATCATATCTCCTTTTAATTTCATCTGAATATGCCTGTTTATTTATGTCCATGTATATTACTCGGTCCTATTTCTTCCATGATATGTCTGCCCCCTTAAAAATAGCTCTGGCAACTGCAGATGTTTTTTACTAACAGTTTAACTAGTTTTAACAACACCTAATACGTCAGGTGGGAATTGGTAAGTGGGAAAAAGTTTCTAAATAGAGAAAGGTTTGCCAGTATGGGCACAGAAAGAGCTAACCAACTGAAAGACTAAATTCCTTAACTAAGTCAGTATATCTAACTGCCTGCAACAATGTGCAGAAACAAGATCTAGGAGTCTGTTCCAGTCCTAAATATTTATAGCAGTTGTGGAACAAATGGATGATAAGATACTCTTGTCTTTAAATCTATTAGAAATAAACATATGGCTAAAAAGTATTGCTGCTTCTGAATGACCATCAGTATCCTGAAAGAAATCTAGACTAAGCCTGGAACTAGCAAAGCGTTCACCACAAAGCCCTGAATGCTCTTCAGCAGCACCTTTCATCCAACAAATGAACATGGCTACAGCAGTGTCCTCAAACTATTTCCCTTATGTCCCTTAAAGGCAAATTCTGTTGACTCAGACAGCTGACTGACTCGTTTTGGCTAATGCAGCTCCATTGCATTTGATCCCAGGAGCTGGCTGGTGTCCCCCAGGTGCTTTTTGTTCAATGGTATATCCCAGAAAATAAAAACTTTTGAACTATACTACTTCCTGCTAGTTTGTTATGTGTACATTGGAAGCCATGTCTGTAATTCTGGTTTAACTGGAGCTTTGGACACTCACGTACCCTGTTCTCCCTGAAGAGAATTTAGGTGAAAAGGTCATCATCCAGAGAGGGACTCCATGGGATCAGATCTGCCAGCGTGCCTGCTCACACAGGAGCTCCTCAACCTGTTCTAGTCAAAGTGATCTGTGTTAGAAAGGGGTCTCTGAAGTATTTAAAATATTTTCCATAGTTATTATCAGTTAGGAAACTGATGTTAGTTAGCCTCTCTTCCTCCTGTGGTACAGCCAAGCGGGCATGCAAAGCTCAAAGAAAGAGCCCATGAAAAACTGGGAGGTTAAATCTGTTCAGATCAGATCAGGTTGTGACAGTGAACTAAAAATACATCTCTTCTCCCACTTCGTTACAAGGAATCACACTGCCAAACTTGACCTTCTGGCAGTTACTGCCATTCATACTGGCATACTGTGCAAATCCAGCACTCTATTCAGCTATTCCAAGCACAACTAGTTAGTTCTTTTCCTTACTTGGAAAAATATTTCCTAATTGTATCCAAGTATATTTTGTATTAGTAGGTGACAAAAACGATGGAGGGTCTACCCCTCAAGAATGTGAAACGATTATTAGAGAAGCCTAGCAAAGGAGCATAGGTAACAATCAGGAATCTTGACTTTAATGACTGCATGAAATCACTATATTTCAAAATTTAGGATTAATAAATGTAAATAGCTTTTCTACTTCCTCTGCTGTGAAAAAAAAACCTTCATAATGTTTGGCAGAATGCAACAACACACAGCTCGTCTCTCAGCCTGCACAGATTTCAGCTTCTGCATTGATTTTATGAGACTAAGAAGCTAAAGTGGCAAAAAATGCTTAAAATCAAAGAGGTTGGACTTTTCCTGCAGGTGTTAAGGAGGGTTGCAATGATTTCAGTTTTTCTCAAAGGGAAGTTCAAGTTCTGAAAATTTGTGAAACTGTATTCTGAGAGTTAAGAGGATGCACAAACTAGGAGAATGTAGAAAACAACCGAGCTACCAGAGAAACAGATATTTCTGTAAACACTAATCTGTACAGATTTTTCATTCCTAGACCCCATGGGTTTCAGAAAGACTGCAGCAGAACACTTTATAGAAGTCCTATTACAGTTAAAGTTTAGTTTCAAACTGACAGAACCACTGCAGCTCTTTTGATGGCGTCTCCGACCTGTGCCTCACTGCACTCCATCATTGTGCTCTGTGTGCAGGGCAGGGTTATTCTTTGTTTTGGGGGTTCTGTCTGCCCCACACCTCCTGCAGCACAGCTGCAGCTTCAGGTCAAGTCTTCTCACAGCCCAGGGGCTGCACTGCTGGTGGCTCAGAGAGCATGGAGACAAGCTGGGGCTTGGAATGCACAACTGCCACACGGTAGAGAACCTTGATTAGCTGTAATTCGGGGAAATGACTGCTCCTTCTCCATGGAATGTGCACCACCATGGACCCCACTCCTCACACCTAGCAAATGGAATCTTCTGTTGACCAGGACAGACATCACTATCAGTTGCAGTGCCATTCAAAGTGGAGTGTATCAAGATGAGCTACAAAATCACCCCTTTTGGAACCGTGCAGTTCTGTATTTAATACAGTCTTTTGTCCTCCCCTACAAAAAGCAAAACCAGGCTTTGGCAGAAGCTCAGTGTCCCACAGACTCTGGGCTACCCAAAAGCAGTTAGTGGCAAACAACCTTGGCCCACAACTATCAGCTGGGGCCATTCTGCCCCTTATATGCTTACAGGGAAGTAGTACTGGTATATTTTATTTAGGTAACGTGAGTAGCCTTTACTACACACCACTGGGTGAATGAGAGGGGACATACATATGATGAGTACGTAATGACTCTGACAGAGGCATTCCATTTTTCTTTGAGAAGCCTTTCAATAAAGCACTATACAAAAACACCTCAAACAGCCACAGCTGTGTTCTTTACAAATCTTTTGGGATGAAAAAACATTTCCCTGAAAAAGAAATCTTCCCGTTTACAGAGGCTAAGCTTTATAAAAGTCAGAGACTGTCTGCTTTGTATTTACTATTCTACTCCTATGGCTTTTTTGAATTGAGAATTTTGTGGCTCTAAGATGTCATAATAAACCCTACTTTTATCAAAGTTTGCTCGGATGTAAAGCAAATCTTCTACAGAGTACACATCTTCCTTTCCTGTCCAAATGGTGAGGCTGTATCTGTATCAAAAAAAGGAAAAAGAATGAAAAGAGTACATTACTATCTTAAAATAAAGCATTAAAAGACAGAAATACATTGCAGTAGTAGGCTGCTAAAAATATTTAGGACTATGGTATCTTAATTTTAGGAATGTAATTAAATACCAGGAATTTAGTCTGCTTTACAAAGGTAAGCAACTACAATTTATGAGCTATCAGAATTGACATTTTTTTATGTCCCTGCCCTCCTTACCCCTCTACACCCAGGCAAGTCATCACCCCCTGGCCTGCATTTGTGCTACAACCAACAACACTAAGAGTCTCTCCAATCTTCTTGTTACCACAGTGGCTTCAAGTGACTGGGAAAAGCAACTGGTGGCCCAGAATGCCACCCCCAGGAACAGGCATGATCAAATACACCCTCATCTGCACACAGACTGCTCGGCACAGACGGACGAGCTGAAGAGTATGACTGACAGTCTTTAAACAAGACTCCATTTGACAGACAAACTCGAATTTGCACAGGTCTGTTCTTTAGACACCTGTCCTTTTCTTCCCCTCATTACTGAGGGAGTCACAAAATCTGGCTCCAGTCAAACTTCAAGTTCCTCCTCCTAAAGCTAATCTTGCTAGAACTTCCTAAGGAGAAATGCAAAATTTTTGAGACAGATAACGCTACACCACTCAGAACATTTTATCTGTAGGCTGGTCCTTGTGTGAACTGTTCTGCCAAACCTAGCAAAGAATAAAATAAAAAAAACATCTTAGGCAGATATCCAGCAAAGAAATATACTAGGCTGAGCATCTGAAGTTTGTCAAGGTAATAAATATTTACAAGCAGTGCATGAGAAGGGAGAACATGAGGCAATCTCAGCTGTTTCTCATACCCTGTGTTTTAAGCATCACCTCTGTGATGTTCAGTGATGCCATCTGATTAACTGAATGTATCTCCTGTACTTTTATCACACACACTTTTCTCATTAACTGCATAGACTTTATTATAACTCTTAAAAATAACTGCAGAGCTTTAAAGTACTATTTATAGTGAAAAGTATTACCCTCCACAATCTCCACATCACAAATACTTCATTTTTACCCTTTGTTTTCTGAAAGTGTGTTAATCTAAAATAGAGGTAAATCAGAATTCAGTTGTATGTCAGCAAAAGTGGCTCAGGGATTTCTGCCTTCTGATCATGCCACTAAGAAAAATCAAGATTTTTACGCTGAGGTAAAAGAGTCTATTTCAGTGGGAATAATACCTGTATCCAGTGAGGACGTATTTGAGAACAGCACAATCCACAAGACATACTCTTAACAAAACAATTATTTAAAATTAATTTCCCAGTTTCAAATGCTGAATTCTGTCTCTAGTTTCACCACTATAAATGAGAAAAAAAAGCACTTTATTTTTTTCTACCCTCTTGTCTCTAATTACTTAGAAATTTTCCATACAAGTCACTGCCTTAATTCTTCCACCTTGGGCTATTTTTAGAAGGAAATATTAAGTCAGTGTTTGGAAATCACCAAATGCATTTTGAGTACCTAAGCAAAATCAGCTTTGTAGTACACTCATTAACTTTCAAACTAAAAATCATGTTCAATGCTTTTACATCACATTATTACAGAAACTACAAATACTGAATCCAACAAAAAACATCCATAAAGTCTAAGTATTTAATTTTAATTAATTCAAAATTGCAACACCTAACTACTTAGTCTATTTAACTGCATTAGTCTTATGAAATGTTTGTAGTGGAACCTGATTACAAGCCAACATAAGAGTCATTACCTATAATAAGTAATTTTAAGAGGGTTTTGCAATTTTATTATTTTAAAGAAATCAACAGTGACCTGAGAACCACAGGGATAATCTCGAAGAAAAAGGAAATTTCAACATAATTGGGATAAGCGTGCACACATAACAGTGCTATATTTAATATTACCAATTACGTGCCCTTGTAATAAAGGCACCTAAAACCAAAATCCCCCAAACTCACCTGTCCGACTGCTGCATGAGCCAGCACAGCTCCGACACCGACTGTCGCACCAACGCTGCTCTTACAGGGAAAGTCACAGGCTGGGAAAGCCCCCTGCACACCTGAGCCATTTCTTTCACCATCACCCAGTCATAACCTACAATAAAGACCATCTGATGGGAAAGAATTCGTCACAAATGCCATCTCTGTGAAGAGACAATAAATTCAAGAACGGCTAGGCTGCAAGATAATCTCTGCTCTCTCTCCAAAAAACTGTGTTGGGATTCACTTCCAGCATGGACTAGCTTTAACTTCACAGTGACCCTCAGGAAACATTTTTAAAAATCTGAAAAAAGATTTTAATTAATGTAACAGAACACTTTAAATTATAGAGAAAACAAACATGTAAAATGTTTTGTACTTAAAAAATTAATGCAATCTGAAATGCTTCAAGTGTCTGCTGTTGAGATTTTTACAAGCACTGGAGCTAGTCAAAATGGTGTTGAATATTCTCTTATTCCTATAGGCTATGAAAATCTTCAACAGCAACTGTTAATATTTTTTTTCTCAAGTACTCATACGCAGGGTCGTGACTGAAAAGACCTGAACTACCAAATCTTAAAAAAACAGACTTTCTTGGGCAACAACTTGTAGCTGAAATCTATGAAACTGGTTTTCTCCTTCAAAGTGTATCCTTAATTAACATCAACATAAATAAAAAATTAGAACGGAGAAAAAAGCTACATTTATTAAAAAAGATTACACAGTGCAGTTATTTCCAGTACATTATTTCCAGCAGCTTCTTACTGCACAGAAAATACTTTGGACAAAACACTTACTATAGAGCTGAAGAAAATTAATGCATAGCATACAACAAAATCCTCAAAACACAGTATCATATCTTGCTAATGAACAATTAGCAATTTGGGCAGAGGTTTGACTTTGCTGTTGTAGTCACAGGCAGTACTGGTGGGGACTGTGCTACTGCATACAAATGCATGTGCAATGGAGTAAAACACCCTGACAAAGCAGCTAGGGCAGTTATGAGAGGAAGCCTCTGAAAAGGACCCTAAAATAACAGCTGCACATTCAAGATTTAAATTCTAATTAGGGATTAACAGTAAAAAACTCTAGTTGGATTCTCAAAACTGAGATTTTAAAAAGTTACTAATACCAATGAATTGGAAAATTTATTGCAAAAAATTCAATTATTCAACACAAATGGAATGTTAAAACCAAGGCTGACCTACAGTTTTATCTACTGCAAAAGAACAGTGGAAGGGTTTTAAATTCCCAGCTGATCTATATTTTCTTCAGGAAACGTGGCAGAATTCCTATTACCAAACCAATCCTGCTAGGATTCAGGGAGCAGACTACCTGAAACAGGGTGTAAGCAAATTGTTCCCCCAGATTCCTCAATCTATGCAAGGGTGTTGAAGAACAAAGTACAGTTTAACAACGAAAATACCAGGGTTTTATACAGTTCTGCTGCAACTCAAACATTGAACAAACTGCTATAAAACACCATCAAATACACAACAACAAATAATTCTTCTCATACTCGGTATCATTTTCAAACTGACCAGGTGACATATAACTTATTTTGAAATGATAATGACGTGAATTTGAAGACAACAGACTGTGCAGCATGAACAGGAAACCTTCTGTCCTCACCTCTGTTGTGTCTGTCAGGGTGCCAGCCCGTCGTCCACCCCAGCGATAAGGTCACGTTTGGGAAAAATGAAGTGACAGTGTCAATGAACCCTTCTGCATCCACCACGGCACGACCTCCATGAGGCCCTGGCAGGACGTCTGCGTTGATCCAAACAGGGTGCCTCAGGTGTGGCTTCACGTGTCCGAGGAGCTCCAAGGAAGGGCGTACGGCCTCCAGGCTGCACCAGTGACACAGGGGTGAGGTGAGACACTTCACTGACTGAAGGTGGATGCAGAGTACATGTCTAGATGGATACGTCAATGGGACTCTCCCTGTAAGCCAGAGAGCAAGTGCTGAGGACCCTTCCTACCACAGGGACTTCTGCTGGTGTAAGGCTGCCTAAGCCTCCTGTCTCCCTGCTGCCCAACAGCAACTGCTTCGTGGGTCTTACCTCACGGCTCTTCTAACTCCTGACCTGTTAAGGCCTGGATGTTACTGAACTCTTAGAAAGGATTTTAACTGAGGAAGCCACTGGAAGCTCCAACACTTCTGCAGTGGTTGCTTGAAGTGTGGCACAGTAGCAGCAGCATGAAGAAGTCTGCCCACAGGATGTTCATCCTACAGCGACCTGTCAAGCCTGAGATGTAGTCACACCTGAGCAGCCAACGCAGCACCACTTGTAAGCATTTAACAAAACTCCTGAAGTGACATATTCTCACTGTTCTTTCAAATAAAAAGAAAAGGCATAACTGGAAGACCAACAGGTTCTAACCCTTCTCTATCCTCCCAAACTTTAAAAACTGCAGTATTGTGGAAGGAAAGGAAATATGGAAAAATGGGGAAAATGAATGAATGCCAAAAAAACATGGTTTGTTTTTTTTTTCTGCTCTCATAGCAGATTAATTAACACTCCACATAACATTAATGAATTTAAAATCATTATGGTCACAGCTGTGATTTCCTTAATAACAGCAAGGATTTGTGTCTTCTCCTTGCGAGCTCTGAGTAAGCCTTTTTGTAGCTTTTCCTCAAAATCTTGGAGCAACCTGATACAGAGCTGAGCTAACAGAAAACTCTTCGTGTTGCTCTGCAGGGTTAGTTTCCCTTTTCAGCATCCTAAACTGAGCACCACAGGAAGCACCAGGAAAAGGAGGGGAAAAGAGGCTGTGAAGAGCAAGGAGAGGATCACAACTGCTCCAGCTTACACAGACATAAACCACGGGTACAGACTCCACAGGTGCCTGCTGGAACACCACAGATGTGTTAACTGCTGCCCTATCATTCCAACTGCCAATTCCAAGGCCCCTCTACCTTTCCCAGCTCCAGGCTCCTACACCAGCGCTGATGCTTGCCTCAGCAGCAGTGTGAGTGCAGGGACATAAAGTGGCAAACAACCATTCCCACCATCTTCAGAGATGGTTCTTTACCAAGTTATTCCATAGCCTGGCTCATGATGAGGTCAGATGAATCATGTCAGGATTTGCAGACAAAAATGGGCCAGTCAGCTGTTATATTAGATTAGCTTTAAAGCCAAAAATCATCCCCTGAGCTGCCTCTGCTGTTTCTTGTGAATTGTACATTTTAACTTTTGTACTGCTGAAAAAAGCTGCAGAGTGGCAGGAATTCCACTCAATGCTTCCAGTCACTATTAATTCAAGTCTTCTTACAGAAAAGCTGCTGATGGCTTGAGTTACTAGTTTTGGCTTAAGTCTTTCTCACATTGCCTGAGACCAGAACTGTTTGTTCTTTCCCATATACAAGGGACTGTCAAAGCCAGTGGGATGCTTTCCCTTTTACTCCAAGTACAAGTCAGGCAAAGAGAAACGCCCAAAGCAGCAACTGTTGAACTGAAAAAAAACCCCAAGACCCAGACAGCACTGGCTTTATTGCACAGCATTTGGAAAACTGGAATGTATTGCTGACTCCATGTTGAATGACTGGCATTTTTGAGGTGGGACTCTGAAGGCCTTTTGCAGAACACCTTCATTCCTGTAGATATGGCCAGCAGGAAGTACCGTTATGTGGTCAGTCAAGGTGAGAGAGCAAAAATACACAAAATACTTCTTTTTAAAGTGCTGTGGAAATCATCTTTAAAACATCAGCCATGGTATCCAGATATATATCCAATATAAATATCCAGAAGAACATCAGATTCTGTTATCACTCACCTGACTGTATCTGCACTCTGTGTTTTTTAAACACTTTTATACAATTAGAGCTTTATAAAGCAACACAATTTTAATAGCTTTTTTGAGCCATTGCACTTGGCTGGAAACTCCTCATGGTAAAATAAGAGGTTGATGTTCTAAAATTAATATAAGCAATAACCAAAATGGAAAAAAAAAAAAACAAACCCAAACAAGCCAACAAATCCAGCAAGTAAACCCACACAAACTACTTCTCTTGCTGTTTCACTTCTCCATCCTGGCAGGTATTTACAGATTCTGTAACAATAAAAGGATTTAGTCTGCCCACATCTTTTGTATTTTAAGCAAACTTTTACTTGAAAACTGTGACTGCGTTACACACAACAACAGGTACAAGTAATATTTTACAACTATCTAGCTTTTTTTTTCTCCCTTCATTTCTACAACACACTCACACGTTGAATATGGAGGTGGATTCTCCCTCTGCTGCAAAAACAGACACTGGATGTGCAAATTCGGGCAAAGCTGAAGTTTGGAGTTGCAGAGGTGTATGTCTGAAAGTCACAGCCCACTCTGAGCTCCATTTCAAACTTTTCCAGGCTATTTCATGGGGTTTTCAGGTGTATTTCCCATTAAAGACAATGGAAACCTCTAATGGTTAAGTTCTAAATGAACCTCTGAAAATTATTTCATAAATTAGGCCAGCTACAACGTGCATGCACCTCACCACACAAAGAGCAAGGCAGAACGTCTGTGCTACAAACCATGCTGAAGAAATCTAAGGTGACATCATATGCCATGTAAGATCAGATACTCAAAGGAGTACACCTCATTTTTGAATTGACACATCCCCAATAGACTGTTAGTAGTGGAGCTGATCAGGAAGCAAAATTCCTCTCCTTGGGGATGAGGAGCAAAGGAAGCACTGGGAAAAAAAAAGATATTTATGTTGGTACCCAATGATGTTGTCTTTTCCAGCTTCCCTGAGTAAGTGGAAAACTGACAGGAGCTTTTCAGATAGGCACTACAATCTCAGTTTTCCCAGTAAGAAATCTTTGCTCAACAGCAACTCAGTAACAAATTCGCTGAATGTGAAATCATTATTTGTAGTTCAAAACTCTTTTAAAGATTTTATTCTTGCAATGCATACAGAAATACTGATTATTTTTCTTCATTTTCTGTTCCAGAAGAAATGTGTCACACTGAATTCCACAATAGGAAAAAATTAGATCTACCTGTAAAACTGTTAATTAGTAAGAATGCAAACATATGAAAACATTTTTTGGCTTGAGATACCTCTTAAAATCCAGCTTGATGCCTTTATCTGTGCTGACAATCTCTTCTAGCCACTCCTGCAGTGTGTTGTCACTGTCTGTTTCAGGCGGATGAGCCATGATGGGGTCTCCATCTCCTCCTGTGCCACCACGAAGAAGAACATCTGCTTCTATCATGTGAGCATCACCTGTTGATTTAAAACATCAATGCTCCAACAGAAACGAATCCGACAGTGCCAGTGCCTGCTTCAGAGTAGCAGTCAGAGGGCACGTCTCCCTACGCTGGCTGCTCACACTCCACCACGACCACCTGGTATGAGCTGCGACCTGTGAAGCCACACAGACGCATTGCTTCAGGGCCTTCAGCCACTAAACACTTCAGAAATATCAAAGCATGTGAAAAATTATTTTGGTTGATATATCTGGGCAAGGAATCACCTTTTTTTTTTTTTTTAATAGGAACAGCAAAATTAATAACCAGAATGTAAATCTTCTCTAGAGAAATTTAGGATCTTTTCCTCTTAAATTAAGGTTCCAGACAGAGCCCTTTAGAGGAAAGGTGACCAGAATATCTTAATGCTGGCAAAGACCAACTACTCCCCTTGTCTCATTCTCAGAACTGACCAACCCACCTCAGCTAAAACTTCAAAAACCAGTCAGAAACAACTGCCAGGAAAACAGCAGCTGCAACACAAGACAAGCAAGTATAGACCTTATAAATGCTGCAGGAAGCTCTTGAAAACAGCTTCTTACAAAGAGAAGCATCTGAGAGTCTTGGCAGTGCTACCAGCTTTGAAGAGAATTCAATATATACAGTTCTTTAGACTGAAATAATAATAAAGATAATAAGAGTTATATGGTCAATGGAAAGAAAATTACATATAAATTAGGTATTTCCCCAACATTCACATAAATTAAATTGAAATTCACAGAAATAAACTGCTCATAAATAACCTGAAATACTTTAAATCAATAAAATGTGGTGAAAAGCAGTAATAAAAATGCCCTGTAGAAGTCAAGGAATATTACCCAGTGCGTTATGTTACACAATTTCAAGCCATCCTAAAAAGGCTTAGACGATCCGCGGTGTAAACCACGTGGGAGAACCTCACGGCCCCCGCAGGACAGGACAGGTTCTGCAGCACGGCCGGACACAGGCAGCACAAGCACCCGCCCCCAGAGCACCACGCTGCTCACTGCCTGCTGCCCGGGCAGCAGCGCCGACCCCAAACCCCGCGGCACGGGGGATGCGTCAGGTTATTTCCATTTTCTGTCTTCCAGAGCAGATGTGCAAACAGCAGTGCCAGTGCAAGGGAGAGGGTGACCTTCCATGAGATCACACAGGAAAGAACAGGGACAACCTGGCTGCTGCTGTCCAGGCACGTCCATCAGGGAGCTGTAGTTTAACTTCAGTACAACCACATCAGAGAAACCACTTTTACCTACAGCATGACCATGTGTGTTCCCCTGTGCAAACAGAAAAACTGAAGAACACTCCAGATAAGTGTGGTTTGAGTGTGTGAAACCAGAAGTCTCCTCAACCAAGGCTCCCATGTGCTGGAAGGGGATGAAGGGTGTCATTAATCTGAAGGCCTAACCCGAGAGAGTGCCAGCATACTGGGACGGTGGAACTTTTGTGGTTGGAAAAGACCTTTAAGATCATCAAGTCCAACTGTTAACCCATCACTGCCTGTTCATCACTAAACATGTCCCCCAGTGCCACAT
>NW_008615319.1:0-1647 GCF_000691845.1 Merops nubicus
GCATTTTCTGCAGGCGTCTGATGTCGCATACTGGATTGGAGCACAGTATCGCAGTGAGGATATTATTGTATGGGAGGACAGCAAGCAGCCCTACTGGTAAGTGCAGTGGTCCCTGGCACAATCACCTGCCCTTTAGCCATGCTAGGCAGGTGCTGTTTCACCCCCTCTGGCATACTGGGTGATTCTCCAACAAGCAGTGCCCTGCAGGAAGGGACTCTGGGCAGAGCCTGCCTACAGGGTGCACTGCTATATCTCCACGTGGCAGAGCATGAGCCTGCGGGGAGGAATGTGGCTCTTCCCCAGAATGGTCCCTGTGCCTGTCGCCCTGCCCACACCAGGGGCACTGGGACCTGTGGGAAGAGGTGTCCACAGTGAGGATGCTGGCACTGTCCCTCTGAAATGTGCCCTCCCTCCTAGGCACAGTTATGATGGAAACTGTGGGCTATCAACTAAACGGAAAATAGAGAGCTCAAAATGCTGGAAAAAGTACCAGTGGGTGTGTGAGCAGCCTCCGAAGCTGAGCAGCACTGACAAGACCCTCCATCGTCTCCCGGCTGAGGACTGACAGCTGCCATCCCCCCCCACCATGGGACTCAGGGACAGGAGCTGGGAATGCACTCCAAGACCCTCTCCCCTGTGCATGCATTGCCTCAACCACCTTGTAAAGTGCTGGGAAAGGGTGTCTGTTAAAGCAAGGCTTATGCAAAGCAGACCTTATTCCCCTCTCTCACACTCATGCATGCACTTATACCACCTTGTAGTGGCTCTCTGCACGTCCTCGTGTGCCCCGCCAGTGCCACTGACAGTGACCAAGCGCTCTAGTGTGGAGCCCACCTCCTGCTTGCTGTGCTCTCTGAAGGCTGTCAGAAGTGCACTTGTGCAGAATGGGCTATTTGCATCTTTTCGGAGCTGGGGGATGCTGGTACCGCTGGTGTTCCCAGCCTGTCTTCTCTGGGGAGTCCTGTGGATTTGCTGCCTGTTCCCCTTAGCATCAACAGCTCCCATCCTGCCCTGCCTCCTGCCTCCATCACCTGCCCAGGGCTTTGGGCTGGGCCTTGCCTGAGGCAGGTGTAGGCAGCATGAGATGCTGCTGGGAAACCCCGATGAAGAGATAGGGAGCGACAGGGAGCCCTGAGACCATGGGGGGTGAATGAGGGAACTCTGAGGCCACGAGGGGGAAAAAAGTATGCAATGAAGAGCCCTGAGACCATGGGGAGGTGAATAAGAGAACCCTGAAATCATGAGGGAAGTGGGGGTGCAGTGATGATCCCCCAGATCATGGAAGGCAAATGAGGGAGCCCTCAGGTCATGGGAGGAATAGGGGTGCAGTGAGGAGCCTTAAGGCTGTGGGAGAGAGAGAGGAGAGTACTGGGGTGGCATGGGAACATGGGGGAAAGGTGGACCCCTGTGACCACGGAGGAAAATCCCCAAGACCACAGTGGGACCTGAGCTGCCAGGGGGGTGATGAATGAGCCCTGTTCCCAGGCTGGCTGGTGTGGGTAGGAGAGTCCAGGGGCAGAGCCACCCCTCCCTATCTCATTCAGTGTTTCCACAGAGAGGCAGATGAGGCGAGGACCACATGGGAGAGGAGGTGTGGAAGGAGGCTGGTGGAGCCAGCCCATGGCATGGTGTCATGGTTACAGGGGC
>NW_008615320.1:0-1949 GCF_000691845.1 Merops nubicus
AAAAAAAAAAAACAACAAAGAAAAAAAGACACCAACCCACAACAACAAGAAAAAACCCAAAATAAAAACAAAAAAATCCCACCAATGTTACTCATAAGACAAATTATTTAATTCTTTAGTTAAGGTCATTTAGTCATAAGTATTTAAAAATATTGTCAACATCAAGTCCTTTCTCCCCTCTTTTCTCTTGAGTATCATGAACTTTTTTACTGAGAACTGTACTACAGGAAGAAGTCATGCAGCAAAAGATGTTAATTTGTTAAAAAACAGCCAAACTGGCTAAGAATTTTGAATCTTTGAAAGGAGATGGCTGCTACTACTGATAAATACAGCTGTGGCATAAAGGCTTGTGGAGAACACTTGGCATATTGGAATATTTGGTGGAAGGAGAGCTGTAAGAGGGTGTTCCTGTGCCCACACACAATAAAACAGACCAAAATTGTACAGGGAGATGTAACGAGCTCTCGTTTACTTTTTTTTTTTTTCCCCTGGGGTAGCATCTTCCACTATTTTTGGGGGTTGGAGAGAGTTTCCTACTGATGTGTATTTCATGGTTGTTTGGACCTAAACATAACTGTTCAAATAAGGAAAAAAAAAAAAAAAAAAAAGGGGAGGGGGTGTCGGCAAGGGGGATAGGACACACACAGCATGTTTGAACCAAACATCACTATACTCTCAAGCTGCTAATACAGTTTCCCCCCCTCTCCATTTCACAGCATCAATGAAATAACATGAAGACTTCAAAGCCACATGTTTAAGAAAGTGCTTTCAAAAAGAGTCTCTCTCTTCCTCACAGCCCCATTCCATTTTCCTCCCAGCTTCTTTACATGCATACACAGCCACTGGACTTTATAGAGCTGGAAGCAGGTCTGTCTCTGATAATTAGCTCAGCTGGCTGCAGCATAAATAAAGGGATGCACTTAGGGGCTGTAGTCTGTGACATGGTTTAACAGAGCATAAAAAGGTGCATCTGTTAACATGCCTGAATTCAGTCACTTTACTGTCACCCACAGAAAGATACCAGCTCTGAAATGTGCCAATGATATTTTGCAAACAAGAGGCCAGTATTGTATTAAATTAACCAGACTGTGAACGTGCAAAGTGCTGCCTCTTAAAAATCATGCTGTCTTGGCTTACAGTGGTGTTGCAATGAGTCCCTCCAGTATCTATTAGGATGACCTGTGGCACTGAATACTTCAACACTCTTCTGGCTAGTATTGACCTTTGTCAGCTTGATAAAAAAGCAGAGCCTAGAAATGTGCTTGTCATTTTTAGTGAACCAGGAGGATGGAAAGCGTGGGGAAGGGGAGGGGGCTGCAGGGAAGCACAGAGATGCCAACAGCCTGTTTTTGTTTAAATTAGGATGCTGAACCTAAGACAAAATTGTAGTCTGCTTCCCTTTGCCTCCCCAGCAGCCCCATGTCTCTCACCCCTTTCTTCCCCTGACTGTTGCTACTTGATTTGAGGTCTGAAATAATGAGGAGTGTCTGCGTGATCAAAGTTACTGTCTGCCTCCTGGTCTCCACAGAAGCACTGCTGTATGTGTTTGGTAGGTGACCAACAGCTTGTTGTAATGTATTTGAAAGTAATACAATCACACTTTTGTTGTGTTCTCTGAACATTTATTTGCTTTTTAATTCAGAAATCCTAATAAAAAAATACATATTAAAAACTTTTTTTTTCTTTTATTTAGCTGTATTATTTTTAAATTACTTGCAGGAAAAAGATTACTTCAACAAGGGATATAGCCAAGCATACTTTAATGAATTGGTAAATTCTTCATTTTATAGATGTATAATTCCTTTGAAAATGTTAATTAAGGTCTACCTAACTCTGTCTGGAAAATTAACAAGATAACAGTATATGTGTTTTCAGTTTACACATTTGTGCTATAAAAACCATTATTTCTACAGCAAGACTATTTTTTAATGTATGCTTTCTATTATTCA
>NW_008615321.1:0-1437 GCF_000691845.1 Merops nubicus
GAAGGCAGCGGAGCGCTGCTGACCTCCCATACTGCGCAAGGGCTTCTGCTCGGTGGCTTGCTCTAGCCGTAGCTCGTGGGGGTTTTTATCTGTTTTTTTTTTAATTTTATTTTTATATGTGATGCATTTAATTTGCTTCTGCCCTGCCCTTCCCCACAGCCCAAGTCCTTTGAATGAGGAAAATTGAGGAGGAGAGAACAAAATAAAAAGTGGGGTTTTTTTCCCCTAGAGGATTTTCAATCAAAATAATTTCAAATTACAGGGTCAGAATGAATATCATACTTCTATGTTAAGTACTTGCCTACTTTGTGGGATGTTTTGTACAGATTCTTCACTAAATTATCTTAGCTACTGTTGCTAGGTAACATTGTTGGCTTCATAGCATCAGAGAAATAAGAGGGTCAAAGAGAGCAATTTCATGTTATTATCATCTGAGTTATACTAATAAGGTTTTCATTGTATGTCTTAGAAATTTCCCCCCCTTTTTTTTTCTCCTTAGGGAACGTCATTGTCTATGGGAATAAAATTGACATTTACACCGCAGTAGAAACCCTCTTATCTCTTGGAATTAGTGGTTCTCGCATACACCTTGTGCAGCCTCCGCTCAGCTCCGATATAACTTGCCTTAACAACACAGACATTGAGCATGCCGTGCGGGAGGCGCTGTCTGTGGCTGGCGTGTCCCTTCACCAGGACAGTGTCCTGGCACAGTGGGACAGAAGCGATGGGCTGGACCTGATCACATGTGCTGCCTTCACGACTAACACAAAGCCATTTAAACTGCAGTGCACAGTAAGTATATGCTTTTGTTGTATTTCCTTCAGCTTGTTTTTCAAGACAAAGACCACCAAATTTAGATCGCCCCTCCCCAGTTTGTTTTCTCATTGTCTTGATGGAACATTGACTTGTTAGTGTAAAGAATTGTTTCTTAAAAAAATCCAAATAAAACCATTGGTAATGTCCTGACTGATTTAGGTTACAATGTATTTAAGTCACCTGACTCACAAATAGTTGTTGGCTGCTGAGTGATAAATACTCTTATTTCATTTTCTAAACAATTCCAGAAATGCTTTTATTATTTAAATGTGTACGACGACTCTTGTCTATAGTTATGTGCATTTGATTAAGTCGCTAGAGACCAAAAACATTAGGATAGAGAGGCCTACTCTGTAGATCAAAATATAAACAGATTTTTCTCCCGCTACATTAACAACTTCATTTTGATCATCTGCAGTACCAACATCTTCTCAAAATAAATTGTATGGGCGCTTACAGGGGCAATCTCCTGCCCCAAGGTAAGATTTGGGACAGAATGGGCAGAACAGTTTTGTTTTTCGTTATTGGGCAAATCCATGTGGGTGGCACTCGTGATGCCCTTCGAGGCATGCCCCCGTCGGAAGCTGCCTGGCCCCGCAGCACGCCCCGCACGCTGCCGTG
>NW_008615322.1:0-27990 GCF_000691845.1 Merops nubicus
CAAGTCGTTGCAAGGCTGGAGGCAACAAGTTGCCGTAGGAGTTACTTGTGAGGCGCGGGGTGCGGGGTACGGTCCGCACGGGCGAGCTGCGCTGAACTCTGCTAGGCACCGTCGGATAGTTGGTAAGTGCGGGCTCGCCGCGGGCGAGTAACCCTGCCTGAGCCCGCGGGCCCGGGATTTAACCGCGGCAGGGTCACCTGGAGCTTGGTGTGCCTGAGTATCCTATCGTTCCTCCCCTGGTTAATAGGTTCCTGCAAGTTTAACGAGCAGTGAGGTGAGGCCGAGGAAAACCACAGCGGCTGGGGAGGGATGAGGAAGGCAAAGGCTGAGAAGTTTCTGAAGTACTGTTAAACCAGCATCACTGTCAAAAGCAACCGAGCTGGAATGTTACCCCATATTTGGGGGGATGTTAGCATTGGAGGTTACCTTCTTTCATTTAGCTGCTAGTGTTTCTGGAGGCTTTGTTCGAGTTTTAAGTTGCTAATGTCAACAACCCAAGTAAACAATCGTGTCATTGTTCTGTGTGGCGTGCAATGGATGAAAAAGTGAACTTCAAAGCGTGCGCGTCTTAAAGAAAAATTAGGAAATATATGATAGCTTTATGATAACAGTAAAAGAAAAGAGTCTGGACTTCATGCCTCTTTGTTATTAATAATATTATTGTTATTTTTAAAGTTGCAAGAAGTTTTGTTGCTGTGTGTCAAAACATTTTTAAATGTTTCTGATATATCTGTCTTATTACAGTGGAAATAGTTCCATTTAGTGTACAAATTCAGTTTGTGTTTCTGATTTTGCAGTAGTACTAGTAGGATTAATAAACACCCAGTTAAAACATACATAATTGTATTTTAACAGCTCTTGTGCAGGTTACAGACAGCAAAATGTAGCAGTCATAGGTGGAAATTGATATGTGTGTCTATCTTCAGATGTTAAAAAAATACCAAACTGGTGATAGAAGTGTGTGTACTATCCAGTCTAGCTGTAAGTCTCATTTGCTTCTTTCATATATGGTTTTAGAAGTAGAACAATAGTAAAAAATGGAGTTGAGCAGCTGGTAATCCATTTGTCCACTGCTTATCCCTACAAAGATTGCTGGTGCAAAGTTCATGAACTATCACTGAGGATGGTTCAAAATTGAATCCAAGAGCCAACCATACTTCAGATCAGGCAAGAGTTTACAAAAATAAAATAAACTGAAATGCTGAGGCTTGCCTACTCATAAACCTCTTAATAAATACATAATCTATCTAGTATTCCGCTCGCTGTATTCAAGAAAAGGAAAAAACTAGGTCAAGCATGTAGTTAATACTCCATACCTTCTTAATCTATAATCAGGTGAACAAAAATATTTTTACTTTCCTAACAATCTGAAATAGCTGATTTCTTACAGAAGACCTTGCCCCCTTTATTTCTCTCATCTGTGTCCATGCTGCAAAAATAAATCCTCAAGAATATAACGGTTTGCTTTGCTGGTTCTGTTCTTTACTATTCTTGGTCTCAAATTATGCTGGTTTGGATAGTTCTGTACTACTTAAGTCAGCTGCCATTAGTTCCTTCAAGAACCGTATTTATAAACATCTATAGAGTGTGTGCAGTATGATAGCACAGATTGACGTGGATATATTAATTTTACTTGTACATGGCTCAATATATTTTTCTTGTTATTATGGAAAAGTTAGAAATATGATGAACGCTTCATTAGTGGTATTGATAAGAAATACATTAATGCCAAGTGTATAGTCAGTAAGAAAGTGCTTTTATTTGAAGGTCTTCTCGTAATGAACATAATAATCTTAGTGTGTAACCTATGCTGCATATCTTCAATGTTAGATTAGATTTGCTTTTAGGTTCTTTTTGAGGATAACTGAATTTCTACCAGATGTCCAGGCTCCTTGTTTTTTTTCAGCCTTTGGAGCCCCTGAATGCCACAGGAATTTGCCAGGCAAATGACTGGGTGTGCATGGGGCAGGTATTTCAGGATGCAGCCTTTATTCTTGGAAACCAGCCTTGGTATTGTAGGGCACCAAGGTCTGATAGTAATGTAAAGTGAAATGTGGCATTAGAAGTATGAGTCGAATCCAAAGAGTGCTATGTTGGTTGGATACCCAAGAGCAAGCTCGATAACCTTCTCTGCCGGATGACTGCAAATGTGGTGGGCAACATTTGCAAGCCCAGAGGGAAGCACTCAGTTTTCTGCATGTAAAGCCACTCGGGACAGGAGGCTGTCCTGGCCAAAGCGTGGGGTTCACACCCCTCGTGGTGCTCCGCACTGGGGCGAGTGGCTCAGAACACAGGGGTGCCAAGGGTGGGCTGGCCCCCCTGCCTGGGAGGGCTGTGGGGCTAGGGCTGAGCATGCTGGGCAAGGACAACTGAAAAGGGACCCTTTGATAGGGCAAGGGTGTATCGCTGAGATGGAAAGCTGTTGAGAAGCTTGAAAAGCTAATTGGGGCTGTGACTGCAGCCACAGGTGTGTGGGGCAGAAGTGTGAAGGAGGTATTTGCAGGAGGGAAGAGGTTTGGAGTAGCAGATGCTGTGTCAAAATGCACGATGGTCATGGCAGTGATGTTTTCAGGAGGGCAGGGAGGTCAGAGGTGTGATAGAGTGATGAATAAAGGCTGTGTGGTGGCCCCAGGAGCAGTCAGGAGCCAAAGCTCTTAATGCTACCAGAGGGAGACTTTGCAGCTGGATGGATAACCCAGTTTGGGTACTTCAGGAATAAACAGGCGAGAGTTGGGAAGTGACCATCAGGATTCCTGCTCTTCATCACGGGCTGAGGAGGAAGCACTGAGCAGCTGAGCCGAGGTGAGATTAGGTACAGCAACTGTAACTGGGGTGCAGCCGGAGGGCTAGCAGCCAGGAGGTCAGTAGTCTTTAGCCTTCTGTTGTGCCTGTGAAATCAGGAAGACAATTATTACAGTTTAAAGCAAAGTGTAAGGGTAGGAACTCCAAATAGATGTGTAGCACTGGAAGTGTTTACTCTTTTCCTTAGTCTTTCCCAAAGATTTTCAGTTAGTGACATCTCTATCTTCTGATGTTTATAACAATGTCATTACTAGAGATTGTAGAATGCAGAGAAATTTATTTTCATAGACTTTGCAAAATCATTTTTCTTTAAAAGAGACCTTGTTGCACTTTTAATAACAGATGCACTCTGTTGCATTCATTTGCTAAGCAACGGACTTGCTGTGTTGCCTATGAAGCACAAAAGCAAAGGGAGGCTTTGACGCACCAAGTAGAGCTTACGTAAAGTTCATGAGCTGAAGCAGAAAGAGTGATGAGTTCTCTGGATTTTGCTCCTTATATTAGAATATTTTAAGGCTGGGTATTTTTCTCTGCTGGCTGCCATCAGCAATAGAAGTATCAACAGGAGAAAAATGGGTCGCTTGGGTTTTAGCATTAAGCAGCAAATCCAGGGCCAATAGGATTTAGCTGGGATGTTAAGGTTTATTCAGTGCATTTAGTTAATGAAGTTGGGGAGGTGGAAAGAAAAAAAAAAGTCGGTGTCTGGGGTTGGGGGAGGGGTCAAAATAGCCTCCTGCCACCGGGTGCATCCTGCGGTTACTCCTGATTGATAGAAGCTCCACAAGACAAAAAAGAACTACGTTTTAATTTAAACATATCATCTCTATGCCAGCTCTTCTAGATTAAAATCAAGCAGGAAATCTTTGTAATAGACGTCCACCTAGTCTTAAGGGCTTATGTTTGTATGGAATGTAGTGTCCCTCAGATGAGGGGACAGAATAGGGAGATGATAATATGTCCGTGCGCCTGTGAAGTGGTTATAAAGCCATGGAAATATTCAGCAAGTGCAATTGTATGTTAACATTCATCAGTCAGGCACAGAAATCAAGTTCAGGTTAACAAAATCCCGTTTGAGCAGTGTGCCAGATTTGTAGCAGACAGCCCCATCGCCTCTGACGCACATGGGTGGCTCTTCGCTGCATTCACCCGCTCTCTGAAACCTTTGTGTCCCCTGCCAAAGGCTGTCATCCTGTGTACACACACGCTGTTCAGCATCCTGACTTGGTTCCCAAGCTCTGAAAGCCTTCAGCGCAGAGAAGCAAAAAAACAATTAGTATAGAAAGTAATTGTTATTTAAAATATAAAGGGTTATTATCTATACTTTAAAGGAAAAAAAAAATGCAAAGCAACATGAATGGATCTTTTTTCCAAGAGGGTTAATGTATGCTTTTTATGAAAAATCTGTTCCTCTACAGACCAGGCTCCCACTTGGATCAGAGCTTGTTTTTCTCAAACTAAAATGGTCATTTAAAGTCTGAACTTTCTTATTCCACCCGCCTCCTCAGAGGTCCGTGCTTGATGTCATAGCTAGATGCTGCTGGCAGTCATTGAGCAACGATTAAGACTGTCAAGACTCGGCTAAGTGACCTCAACAGACTTTACTTCTGAGAAAGACGTGGGCACTGGTGGCGGGATTTAACTGTAATGGTATAGGATAAATAAGCAACAAAATGAACAAAAAGAGTCCATGTACCTGTTGTTCTCAGCATAATCTAGTTGCTCAGACAGCCTATGTCTTTATACCAGTACGTGAGGAGGGTGCTGCAGCATTTGTTAGTAGGATTTATTGCAGTGACACCTGAAAACTTTTACAGAATAGTTCTTATAAAAACTTAAAAGTGTAATTTTTTGTTTTGTTTCTTTTGACCTTGCAAACAGTTTAAGGCAAACATTTTCAAATAATGAGAAAAAAAAAAAAAAAAGCCAATGAAAAAGTCTATAAAAACAGTTTGCACTTCTCTGTCTTGTTCTGTACTGCTTTATTTCTGTTAGATTTGCAGTATGTTTACTGACAGACTTCTGGCTGTGATTATAGTATAGTTTAGGGACATATTTGTAATAAGAAATAAAGAATAATTTCACTAGAATAAAAAAAAAATAAAACCCACAATAAAATCACTTAACTAGTGCTAAAAGCAAGGCTTGACAAAGATTCAGACAAGTTTTAGACAATGGGGGTGGCTGTGTCAGTCCCAGGCATGCAGCAAGTCTGGGCAGCTGCTTGCACAGCAAGTGGAGCTCTAGAAAAAGACTCCTATCATCTTTTATATAGAAATAGGTATGTGTTTGTTCGTAAGCAAATATGGATAAGATATTAGTGCTAATCTGAGGATTTCATGACATGAAATCTGAGCAGTCTTGTTGTCACGTTGGCAACAAGCAGAATGCCATCCCAGATGCAGAGCACTCTACAGGAAAGTGAAGGGGGTGTATGTTTCCGAGAATGAGTAATTTTGGATGGAGCTACGTGGCAATTTAAGAGCTTGGTGCAATGTCCATACCATCTAGTCTTGTATTTATGATGGCCTATTACCTTTACCTCTGTTGGTTTGTATTTTTCCCATCGATGGATGGTAAAGCACCTATTCAGCACTTGCGCCTGATTAAAACTAATAAAAAGATAGAATCTGAGCTTCGAAGACCATAAAATCACTGTTCTGTTATTTCATTGAATTAACAAAACTGTGTGCATACCTCGAGGATCTCATTAGCATGATTCTGGCTGTGTGCCAATATCTAGCCAGAAGAGCTAATGGAAATTTTGCTGGCTATTTTGTAACTTAAAATCTCTGCTGTTGTTCTATAGAATGTTTAAAATGAAAAGGCTGTAAAAACATTGGGGGCAGACGCAACCTTGATAAATACTGTAAATCCATTCAGTAATTACTGGACTAAATACTGAAATTCCCTGAGCTGCCTGGATCTGGTGCAGATTTGCTTATATTTGATCAAAGTGATTAAAAGGACTGTTTGCCTTTTTTATTAATACTTGTTACACCTGTGAGAGTAAATTAAACTGGTTTACTCCTGCGAATAGAAAAATACGATATATTCTAATCTACTGTTGTTCTGGTATGCAAGTTCAGAGTTTTCATTCACAGTGATGAGAATCAGGTTTTCAGTTTCAGCTCTTTTCAGTTCAGAGATGTTTACATCATTGGATTTTGATAGAGTAGTAAGGTTCATCAGAAGTTATACAATTAGATTTCTCTGGGAAGATGAAGGGCTCTGGGCAGACACTGAGAGATATACTTCATTTCATGTACAAATACAGGTGCCTAGCAGGTAATGGAAAGACTGTCGCTGTTAATTAAGTACTGTGAGCATCCCGTGATGCTTACTGTGGACTGGGTTGTGGCAGAGGAGGCTGGATAAAAATTATAAGAGCTCTTAAACCTTGCTTGTAACAAAGTCTGATGTCCATTCAGTGTTTATAGTATCAGATGAGTAAGACTCTGGATCTCAGTCTATGTTTTAAAACACTTCTGAGGTTTTGGAGGCTTCTGTTTGTGCAGGAATGATACATCTCTTGAGAAAAGCCTCCAATGTGAGCTGTGGTGATGGAGCTTCCTGAAGTTCTACTTTCCCATGACTAACTGAAGCAGCTACTCAAATAGCCTCCTATGCTGATAGAAATGCATCTGAGCTTGGGGGTGTCGTGACCATCACACGCTGGGTGTGACTCTTTCCCACGCTTCTAATCAGCCTCCCATTTACTTATGGGAACCATAATTGCATATATATCTCTGGGAGCTTCAGTACCAGTTAATCTGTCAGCATATTTTATTGTAACTTAATATGTGACATCAAAGTATTCAGCCTCCTATTGGTAGCTAATTAGCGTTTGTGAGTAATTTCATCCATGTCTTAAGAAGCAGGCTTTAAGAAGACAATGATCTTCAGCTGTGGCCTGGTAACTGCAGGGATACCTGTTCCTGGTACTGCCTGTGGAGCAGAATGCATTAACTTAAAGCACTAGAAATGCAGATAATTTTCTTCTGCAGCTATTAAGACTGTCATGACTAAATGTAACAGTATTAGAAGGCTGTTATTAGTAGCGTTACACTATTGCTGTAGTATTACCAGTATTGGTATGTAACCTATTTTGCTTCATGCTGCTCCCAGGTGGGATCACATCCATGACCAGTTATTAAGTGTCAGCTGATGAGTGATAGATAAGTGGCACTTTATAGCCAGTGGGCGATACAATCTCCTTGCAGTTATGTGAACAGACTTTAATATGGTTGGATGATGCTTTTTTGATGTCTCAGAAACATTCTTCCTGCTCTCCTGGTTTTCAGTTTCAATGGAAAGATGTTATGGCCATTTAGGCAGCCCATCGTGATATTCCCATATTTTCTGATCCTAGTTTTCTTCTGACAAAGATAGACTTAACTTTTGGATTTGTTAAACTTTTAGGGGATTTTGTTTGTTTACTGTGTTGTTTGAATTGGCAGATGTATCAGCACCACTTGTGGTGGATTGTATCTATCTATATATGGCAGTTTTGTTGGTAGCCACTTCTTGACCTCTGACTAGCCAGAAGAAGATTGCTGACATGTGATTTGTACCCTGGGCTTTGCCTTATCGTCCCTGGGTTTCATTTTAGGGTAATCTGCTCGCTGGTACCTATTCAATTCTAATCTTGTTCACTGCCTGAAAGGAAATCTCACAGCGTTGTGACCTTTTTTTGCTTGGTGTACCTACCATGAAGAAGCAACAGTAATATTACTCTGAGTGGGTGTGTGAAGTTACTGTGGAGTTAGCAATAAAATGCAAGTGAGACTTTACAAAAAAAGTGTACAGAAACTATCCTTTTTGCTGTGCTTTTCTTACGTTGGATTGTGTGCAGATGGATGGGTTTTTAGTTGGCTCAGGAGTAAAGGGCCTACCAATATATATCTAAACCTTTCTAAAGCAACTTGAATTCCCTTAGGAACTATGCATTAAAGTGCCTGTGAAAATGGAGGTTTCTTTTACCTTGTGACCTTTCTGCTTTCCCATCACTAGACAGGAAAAGACCCCGTCTCCAGTGAATATTATTATTAGTCAATAAAGTTAAAAGCAGCAGTTCATATATATACTGAGAGATAAATAATGATGAAAGTAGCCAGAACTAGGGTTGCCTATGACTACTAATATAATGTCACCTTCATTTTAGCTCCATATGCCTCTGAGATTGCATTTAAAAATACATCAAAATCTGATGGTCTCAATGAGACTATGTTTGAGTTGACAGATAAAGAAATGCATTTCTAAATATCCTTAAAATATACTGGACAATTGTAAAATATTGTAGATGCACCTAAAATATGTTTAATTTCTAGTTCCTACATTGCTGATGCAATTCTGATACACAGACCTTTATATTGGGGGATTATTTTATGTGGACCTTAGTAGATTTTGCCAAAATGTGTTTTGGCTGTGTTGATTTCAAAGTTATTAATTCTAACTCACTTGAAACATGTTAACTGGGAACTTTACTGAGCTACAACTTTAAACCATCACTGCAAAGTTTCTAATGAAAATTTTCATGTTTGTACTACACTAAATTTCTTGCAAGCTTTTGTTTATAGAATATGGGCAAATCAAGTAAAATTTGTGCACATATTTGCCCAAGTTTATTGCACTGTTTTCTCAGCTTTCTGAGAAAACTCTGAGCAACAAGTCTGTTGCTGGGAATAGTCACAGAAACATTTCAACTGAAGTAGTTATGGATTGGTAATTTTATTTTCTTGATGGTATTTGCAGTTTTTTTGGGGGTGGGGATATTCACACAATAAAACCACTTTGAACCTGCAAATATGTTTAAAGGTAAGGGCAAAATTGTCTTCAAAGATCCCATCCTCACAGATTCAGATTAGTGACGAATTTGGCTCAGCATGTCTTCTGCAGAAAACCTTATTTTAAGAGCTTATTAGTCAAAATTTGGAAACTATGCAGACATCTCTTGCAGAAAGCTGATGATCTATCTAATGATCCTCAGTACTCTGAGGAAATCCAGAGAAAATGGTGTGTACTTGCATGCTTTTCATTGAGAACCATTTATTAGGGTAGCTGTCAAATGGGTAGTCTATAGTAATAAACAAAAATGCATTTATAGCTCATGTTGTGAGAATAGCTTTCTTGTCTGTGGCTTTGAATAACTGCTGCTCGTAACTGTCTCTCTTGCCTTCACACTCCTCATTCATGAAATGGACTTGCTGACCTGCATTTGTTCAAAGAAATCTCCTTTTGATTCATGATGTGCAATCAACAAAGCATGGAGTTAATCTATATTAATTTTTACCTAATAATGTTCAATTAATATTTAGTCAGTCAATACTTTTGTATAAGCACCCGGTACCGAATTTACCCACTTATCTGTAGCTTCTGTATACACATAGTGCTTTTGTGACAGAAATTCTATTAGAGGGGATTCTAAGACATAAATACCTTCTGTATCTCTTTTTATTTTTGGCACAGTGCCATTGATCTGCATTCCTCCCTAATAAACACTGGTGTATTATTTAGTATACTCAAATAGTACTGTAGGCACAAGTGCATAATGTAAATATAAAACAATCAAAAACCAACCAAACAAAATAATCAAAACAAAAAAATCTGTTTCAGAGAGGGGCAATCTATAGCTCTGGTTACACTTTAAAATGCTGCAATGTTTCTTTTCTGAGCTGATTATGATCATGCATCTTGGATGTGTTTGTACAAACGTCTGTCAGCAGGTGATTACCTTTCTTGAACCTGTAACATTTGCCTAGCAGAAAAGAATGTCTCAGATGGCCATGTTTATGGGCAAAGGGCTGTATTCTTGTTCCACTGCTTATGTGAGCTTTCATCACAACTGGCAATTGAACAACGCCTTCCTAAGGTGTGTGCAGCAAAAGGTAGGCAACTTGTGTTGTGACAGTGATGTAACCATAGCAGCACAAAACCAGAGAAGAGCCTGAGCTTTTACTGGCATCCAGACGTGGTTTTGCAGGTTGTGCTTACGTCTGTGTGGTTATGGCTACATTGTTTGCACAGCGCCCAAAGACCTAATTACTCTCGTTAGCTCAGCCCAGCAGTGTCAGTGGTACAGCAGCAGCCTTCTGGATCTTGTATTAATCTTAAGACCAACTTCTAGTTATCTTGTCTAGATCCCTGCTGCTCTGTTGGATGTATTTCCAAAGTCAAACTTGACTTTTTTTCAGTCTTTGAGGTTCCAAGGTTTCTTCATTCTAACTCTTATCCATTAGTTGCCATGAGCAGGTATTGTTTATATTGACATTATTTGAAAATTTGCAAGTTGGATTAATTGAGAGCAAGTCTTCTCTTGATGTTTGAGACATACTTGGACACTTGCTATATGTTCATCTTTAACAGTTAGGATGGGTTATTTGCCAAGTTAATGTCACTTTTCCTGTCTGTGGTTAATACTAACAATTTATCTCACATGAGTTGCAGAGGAAAATAAAAATACTGCTTTTGGACAGCCTGTCTTCTGACTTTAAAACCATACTTTGCTTTTATGTCTCTTTGAATTCATCTCTGCTATTGGGTACCCAAGCAGCAGAACAAATCCTAGTTCATTCTGCTGGCAGGTGACCAGAGCGTTGGGCTGTGACCAGGCACAAGACTTGCCTGTTTTAGCTGGAACTGCCACATGGGTGAAACGGCGCCACCTTGATTAAAATGCACTCCCATGCATACTGCTCTGGGGTGCTAGGTTTTGCACATGTTTGGCTTATATTCTTCTGTTCATTTTTTCCTTCTTTAGCTAAAGGAAATTGCTTCTCATCTTATTCTCTATCCAGACTCTAAATAATTCTCTTCTTTCATCTATATTGTTACCTGTGAGTTATTTATAGACTACGATCATATTCTGCTTAATCCTCTTTTCAGGATTATATAACTTTAGCTTCCTTAGTCTGTCTTCATATTCAGTGTCTTATCCTCCAACTCCTATATCATTTAAGTTAGCCTTCTTTGTATATGCCTAGTGATTTTATATCTTTTTCTGCAATCCATTGAGATAAGAGCTGCATGAGATATTCCATTTGAGGTCATGTCATGGCTTCATGCTGTGAAATTATTACCTCCTTGGATTTACAGGAGATATATGCACATCAAAGGCCAGTAGTTACTTCTCCCGCAAGCAGACCAAACTTGCAAAGTAATCTTCGATCTCAAATCAAACATTGACCCTACTTTCAGATCATGCTCTATGCTTTTAGGCAAACTAATTTTTTTGTCAGTGCTGCTTATATTCCAACCTGAAAGAAGAATAGCTTTATTTATGATGAGTAAATATTGCCGTGTTTACTGTGTCAGCACATTTCAAATATTTGTGGATTCCTATCCCACTTGTCTTTGTGGACAGACAAATCAAAAATGAAGAAGCAAAATATTTCCTTCAAATGCAAGAACTTAATGCTTATGAACTTAAAAAAAAAAGGTAACAAAACTAAATTTTAAAATCATTCATTTTACTTGATATGTATTTGGGATTTGGTCAGCTTTTTTCATGTGTATTTGTCACTTCTGATTTCAAGAGACTAACAAATTAGTAGTTCTAAAATAGTGAGAAACCAGCTGCTGCACAAACCAGAAGTAACTTCAGTTTCTGTGTTTAGGAGGCCTATACATTTTTACAGGCTTGGTTGGTTTTGTTCTTCACTCCACCCCCATCCCCAGTACATCAAACCTCTGAACTGTGTCTATTTACTCGTCTTGAATTCAAGATGTTTTCAGTGTGATCCAACGACGAATTACATTTATAAATCGTATTCTATAGAAATATCATGGGGTTCTATTAATGACATCTGTAGTAATTTTTATAATAGCAAAATCTTTAATTTTAACTTTCTCTAATTTTCTTGTAATGTGTTTTTTCCAAGTCAGTAGTCATTTTCTGCTAAATCTGTCCTCTGTGTCTAATTCTGTTGGTTTCCCTCCCTGGAGTAACATTTAGCACCTCTCGCTTTCTTCCAGAGTTGCTTATCTGTGTGAAATAGCACACGCTGCTGGCATCCTGTATTGTTCTTGAGTGAGCAAATGCAAGAATTTCAGAGTTAGTAAGAAAGCAATTTGTTCCTTGATTATCAAATTCTCCTATGTGTCCAGATAGGAACACATTGTGATGATTGTATCACCATTGGTGGGTTCTTACTCTTCCAATCCAGGATTACCCCTGGCATCAATGGCCACATTTCTTACTTGCTTCTGTACTAGTCTATGCCAGAGATTAATTTGTTTCATTATCTTCAGTTGGAAAAAAATGTAATTGTTGATGTAATATTGTACAAAATATTTCGAAGCCTAGTTCTGGATGGTGCTTTATCATAATTCAGGGGAGAGTTGAATAAGACAAGCCGTCTTTAAAATGTGCCGGCTTCCTCCTGTGATGGAGGTACTTGCCAATTGTTGGCATATCTATTCTGACTTCTAGGTTATACTGGTTGTTAAAAAAAATAGTTTTAAATGCATTAACAGCTTTAAGATTAGTGCCAAAATGAATGTCATTAAGTAGTCTAATGAACCAAGTGTGTTCCCTTTTGAAGTCTGCAGTCTCTGACATCTGAGAGAGCAGTGTTAGCCCTGAAAAGTTGAAATGCAGCCCTACAATCCCAAGGGAAGCTCCAGGAAAGGAGACTTGCTGCAAAAATTGAACTGGAATTAGAAAATAATGGGATTTAGGGAGAAAATTTAAGCTGTTGGAAGGTATCTTTCTAGCCCAGAAGCTGGAATCTTGTCTCATACCTCATTGCTGCTGAATCTGCAGAGATATGGCTTTGATTACCATCTCCTCAGTAAACTGCTAGTTCCTTCTGTCTCAGGCTATTAGATGTGGAGTTCATCTTGCCAGACTGTGCTGGGAGCAGAGGAGTTCGAGATGGTTATTCCTAGTTTGCTTCCCTCACCCTCAGAGCAGGTCTCTTGAATGCCCTTGACATTACTGTTAACTGAGGGGTGGTGAGGGCCAGTGGGGGTTGATCGGTGGGTGCCTGAGTTTAGGATATTGGAGAGTCTATTTATTTATTTTACTTGGCATCATTTAAGGTTAGTAGCCCGTTCAGGGAGTTTGTGTTGTAGTGCCTAAATAGCAGAAGAAAAACGTGCAGTGGAAGACAGATATGTACAGATAACAGGTTCTCAAGATGAAAAGAAACAATTTGGTTCCTACTGATACAGCTGAAGCTTTCTGTATTGTTTTGTTTTGGAGACACGTGATGCTGCCACGTTACTCCAGTCGGCTCCAAAAGCCCAGGCGTGGCCATGCAGCCCTGCAGAACTGTCTGGCATCTGGCGGCGAGGCCAGAGGACAGAAAGGCAGCGTGTGTGGGCTCTGTACCACAAGTGTGAGTCCCCGTGGTATTTATAGGCTCTTATGGCACTGTTGATAGGCAAGGCAGAGGCAAGGAGCATGTGGTCATCCTGCTTGTGGTAGAGCGTTCTCAGCAGGAGAGAATGGACACGTGTTTGCATTCTTTTGTGGGTGGGTTGATTGGTTGCTTTGGGGGTGTTTTGGTTTTTTTCTTGGTTTTTTTGGTGGTTGTTCCGTGGGGTTTGGTTTTGGGCTTTTTCTGTTGTTTCATTTTGGTGGGGTGGGTTTGTTTTTGTAGTTTGAGCTGTCCAGGTGATTAGTGTGTGGAGTGCAGACAGTTGGCCTGCACAGACTACCTTATGAATTGTCTGTAACCACCTGAGATGAGCAGAAATGGTTGTTAAACACCTTCATCTGGGAGACACTGGCAATGCAACTACAGCTACTATCCAGCCAGCAGTTGTGTGTGTGTTTGCTGAGGGGAGAATCCCAGTGCAAATGAACCAAATTTTCAAGGTCTGAACAGAAACCTTTTACTAACTTTGTTTGCATTGTATTGAACTACCCTTGGCAAGGTTAATAGGAAAATTAGCTGTTATTCATACAGTTTCCTGGTGGGTAAGCAAAGGTCTCTAGCCATTAGAAAAGGCAGAGATGAGGTGGTGGGAAGCCATGAGTAGCCGCTGGGTGTAATGCTTCCCGTCCTGTTCCCTCAGCTGGGGCTGTGCCCCCTGCGTTCGCTGGCTGTGGCACACGTCTCGGACTGAGCTGGGATCCAGCTGCATTGGCCACACAAAGTCACAAAGCATTGCTGGCAGCGGGCTGGGAGCCAGGCAGCACGGGGCCTTGACAGTGCTTTAATAAGGATGATTCCATGGAAAGTCAGGATGTCAGGAGTTGATGCCACACCACCACTATGAGCTCACGGATATAGTCTTCTAACTGCTTTTTGTGCCTTGGTAGTCCTTGCACCTTAATTGCTTTGTTCTTCAGCTTGTGATTAACTTCACCATGGCATTTGTCTTAAGGTGCTGTCTTTAAATTACCATTGCCAAGGAGCATTTACAGAGGCAAGATGTGTTCTTCTGTCCCTTCTCTCTCTCTTCTTTTTTCCCTTTTCCTCCCTCCTTTTCCTATATTTTTCCTTATCTGCCAAAGAAAATGTGGCACACCAATCACAGTAACAATCACTTTGTCCACTGTTGACAGGAACTCACCTTTAGAGATCAGCTCAGAAGAATTAAGTTGCACAGTGCTGTTAAACAATCACAGTTTAAAAACAATGGAAGGTCTATTAGTTGATAATGCTGGGAGGGCTTGGGCAGAATATAATAATACAAGGTAGGGTTAAGTTATTTGGGCTAACTTTCTGTTTCTCTTCTGTGCCCACTGATCAGGCAGTTATCAATGCTAAGGAAGCCCTTTATAAGTGTTACCTGGGCTATTTTATTCTGGCAATATTCTTTGCAAAGACAAGCCTGTATATTTCAGTTCCAATTTTCATATCTTATGAACAGAGAGTAATAAATTTCAGTGCAATTTTCAACAATATGGTTCTCTTATTTAGCTATTTTTTAGTAGTTTATTACTTTCCATTTTCTCTAGGCTGCCCAACGGCCAATGTGTGACCTAATAAAGATAGTAAGATTTCATGGCCATATATAGCAAAGTCTTGTGTTTATTTCATACAAAAATATGAAGGATTTTTTTGAAGTAGTCCATTATTCTTTCAAGTCATCCAGAAGACCACTAATTGCTCATCAAAATAAAGATTTTACTGAAGTGGGTTGTTTTGCAGATTTATAGTGATACAAGTTTACAAGTATGAATGTTAGATCTGTCGGGATGTTATAAGTATCACTTGGTTGGGGGAAGAGGGGAAAGTATGCAAGTCTTGGTTCTGCGCCTTTTGTTCCAGATTGAAGATTTCAGGACTTAAGTAGTCTTTGTTTATATTTGATGTACTTGATCTCTCTGAAAGCTCCCAATTGCAAATCAGGTGTTGACTCAGCCTCAATGTTAATCAGTCATACAGACTCTAAAAGAAAACAACTTATTTCTTTTTTTTTTTATAAAGTGCAGGAATAGATGAATGCAAAGTTCTGTTTATTGTGTTCATGAATTCCCCTCCCCCTTTCTTTAACCATCTTTGATCCTACCAAATAATCTTGAATTTGAGCCAAATTTCTTTGGGAAATTGTCCCTTTGATGATGATGTTTGACAGGAAAGGCATTTCTACAGTATGTTACCAGGGGAAAAAGACTGCTGACACTCAGTAGATGAGAGAATAAGTAACATCAGAACCACTGTGGAAAAAAATTATGGTTATCTGTACCATAAAAATTTGTCAGATTTCATTTTTTTTTCTCCTAATTCTCTCAAAGTTCTGTCATGTTTTGTATCAAATTTCACAATCTCTACATACAAATTGGTCGAGGATTTTTTTATTCCTTGTTTCCTGTGTAAATTACTGAGAGGAGTGGATGCTGCTATTGGAAAGAGCCTGCGTAATCATCTCGTCTGGGCCTCAGCCAGTGCATGGTATCAGTGTCCTTCTTTTCTGTCTGTGCTGTGATCAGTCACCAGAAGCCATGATGTGCTGTTGCCAAACACCAGAGTTAGAGCTGACACTTAGCACCCAAACCTTTAGTCAAAATAGAGGCTGGGGAAGAGGTAGTACACAGCCAGAAAGAACCATGTTCAAATCAATACTTCTTTTAAATGCCTGCACCAAGAACACTCTGCAAAGAGCAGAAGGGATGTGTGTCTTCAAAACCAACATGTGTACAAAACATGGATTGAAAGAAGTGTTCCAGGGGCTTTCAATAATCAGTGGGCACAAAGATGCTTTTGTTTCCAGTTTTGTGCCTTAGGGGATTTCTGTTTTATAGAGTATTTCGTATAGGCCACATAATGCTGAGCTGGGTCCTTTGAATGAATTGTATCTGTTGCTAAAAATAGATGCATGAGATGCTCCCAAAGGACATATGGAGAGGACTATACGTACTGTAAAGCTCTATTAGAGCAACAGGCCCTCCCCTCACTTCACTGGAACTAAACAAAGGAAAGAATTCCATGGACGGTTAAAAGAAAGATATTTTAAAACAAAACAAAAAAGGTTTTAATAGCTTTGTCCCATGTCTGGTGCTTCTTGGGCTAATGCAGAAGACACACGAGACTTCTAGGGTAGCAGGTATGCACCTCTCTGGATATATTGGCATTTTACTTTGTGCTGTTCATGGAGACTGTGGTTCTGGACGTAAGCATTCTGGCTCTGAACCAGGAGGAGACGCAGACCTCACGTGCCAAAGATCAGTCTTAGGTGGTCAGACACAGGTACTTCCCTGTGTAACTGAAGACTGGTAAACTATAGAAAGAAGGATTGCAATGTACTCTGCACCTAAACATAGCTAGAATGAAGGGACCTGAAAACATAAGCATCTGTGATCTCAGTTCAATGGAAATTTGTCCACAGAGTGTGGCTGGTGTGTCTCTTCTTCCTTTCCCTTTTGGGGGAGAACAGCTAAATTGTGATAAAAAGATTTATCTTTTAAGAAATAGTTTTCAGCCTTTCAGTCTGTGAACCATATCTCAGAAATCCATGACAGGTAAAGATGAAAAGCAAGCACTTCGCCTTGGGCTTAATTTTTCTATTCAAAGGTCTGCATCTATGCTGAAAATATTTAGGGATCTGTGAATTGAAAACGGTTGAAAATCACTGACCTGAAAATATATTCCCTTGTTTTCAGAAAACCACTAAGACTGAGTTAGCAGAACATTTCTCTATGGTGATGTTGATGCCTTTCTTCCCTACCCCCCATGCTACCAATGTATCACATGGTTTGTAGCCAGAATACAGCCTTCATTTCATATAGTCAAAACCTTTTCTAATGAGACCTTTTGTGTGGAAACATCATTGCCGAGCTCTCCTAGACCACTTGCACAATTATCTGCAAATTTAAATGCAAATTAAAAGTTAGATCAGTTTGAAGGGGAAAAAAAAAAGTTTTCACCTAATTTTAAATGATCAGTCTTGTCAAAGACCTCTCCCATTGTCAAGAAGATGTCTAATGGTTCTGGATTAAGGCTTATTTCTATTTGCACACGTAAAATAAAAATGGATGACAGTAAACAAAACGGATACGGGTCTACACGAGATATCATAATTAACCATGACAGTGCAGCCTGCCTTTGGAATACACATACTACAAGCACAGAACTCGTGTATTACAGACTTCTGACCTTAAGCAGATGCCATTATTTTAGTCATACGGGCAAGCAGAAGGAAAGGTCAAAGCTCATTCATATATTCTTACGTTATAGTTCTTTATGTATACATGTCATATTTTTGTTTGGGGGTTTGTAGGAAGGGGTTGTCCCTAAAACATGTTGAGATTGGAGTTTGGCTTCATTCAGACAGAAGGTGGTGTTTTAGGGGATGTGGCATTGGGTTTTTTTGGTGTGTGGGATTTCACATGCATACACACACCCCCACTCTGTTTTGGGTTTTTTGTTGTTTTTTTTTTTTTTTTGGTTGGTTGGTTGGGTTTTTTTTGGTTTTTTTTTTTCCAAGCATGGACTGGGTAGGGGGTTATTGTTACTTACATAATGCACTAAAATAACTAGACTAGGGTTGCCCAGGATGGACATCAGCTCAGACTTTATTTCCCTCAAAGTAACTGTCATCTTCATAAAATATGCTTATATCTGATCACACAGCCTTTGGCAGCAGTTGAGGAGGAAAACATTCTTTCACTTCACATGACCGGGGCTTGTATTTCTTGCAGATGACTCAATGCAGGTAGGGAAGCTGCAGCTCATGGAGTTAATTGTACTGCATTTTACTGGAGCACTGCTGTGATATTTATGACCTTCCTCCTTTTCTTTGTCTGAGACCATATAATTTTATTTTGAGATGTTGCCTGATGCCACCAGGTTATCCAAATAACCTGCCAGCCTCAAAGCAAAACAAACCCTCCTCTTTCCTAGAGATCTTTTCACCTTCCACCATTACCACCACCAGGCTTCTTTTTTTTTTTTTCTGGGTGAAAAAAAAAATAAACAACCTCAAATCAACCTACAATTGCTAACACAGCAAACAAAACTATATAAAATGAAAGGACAACTGAGTAAGAAATAAAAGTCCACTCTGAAAGAAAATGGACAGATGTGTTCCTGTGTGAAAATGCATCTTTTTCTTACATTATATTGTGTAAAGTGACTATTGGATTTTAGGTGAGTAATTGAACTCTGGGTTACGTGGTCATGATTCTGGAAGAGCAGCACAAACTATGCAGAAGATTTGTTGCAGTAAAGTCATAGACCTATTAAAACTTTAACAGCCCAGTAGCATTGCAATGCTATCTTAACAGTAAGAATAGCTGCAGGGATTCCCAACAACTTACATCCATGAATTCATTGAAACAAATGCTGCTTTCAGCTCTTTAGTGAAAGCACCTGCCTTTAAGCAATGGTCAAAAGACACCTGTAGGTGGTGAGAGGCACTTCTCCAAGTGCATACTTTCCTGTTCAATACAAAAACATATATAGTGTTGGTGGGACCCTCCAAATGCGTATGAAAAGGTTTCCTGCACTTATGACCTCCGTGTGGAAGAGCACTCACCAAGAGCATAGTTGCAACAGTCAGTGTGTTGAAGCTAATTCCACCTGTCACCCTGTACAAAGTCTGCACCACTTGGTTCTCTGTAATATGGTCCTTCTGAACTCAGTGCTCAGGCAGAAACCACAATAAGAACTTCTGAGCTGCAGCTGCCTTTTGGCTTTCCTCCAGCCTGTGTTTTTTGATGTTCTTCATAAAGATAGGGAAGAGAAACTTGGCTCATTTGTAATGGTTTTGTTGCTTTGTTATATATGTTTTAAGGGAGAAAAAGAATCCTTAAAATCTCAAAACTGTAGGAATTGGCATCTCAATTCCTCCTTTTAATCAAAACTCTCCTCTTTCTTGATCAGCCCTCCCATTCTGCAGTGGCACTGGCAAGTACCCGAGCAAGTTAAAAGCAAACACTTTTACTGTCTGGATCTGTTCCAGGCCTTAAAGGAGTGAACTAAACTGTGTTGGGTTCAGATTTTGATTTTTTTTTTTTTTTAATTGTATTTTTTTGGCACAGTCCTGTAGCACTGGGTTCTGTAGGACTCAAAGCTGACATAGACCCTGTTCTACATTCTGATTATGAAAAAAGGAAAGAAAAAAGGGACAGTGATGGGGGTGCAGAAAGCACATAAAGCATAACAGTGGATTGACAAGTGTTGCAAGAAGATGGACTAAACTGAGCAAACCGCACTGAAGGCACAAGAACAGCACTGAGGCAATCCAGACATGGCAGCAGTAGAGGTTAAAGTTTATAGAAAAATAGATGAATTGTAGAGAAGAAATATAAGAGTTCACTTCACAGTTGATAGAATCTGGCATCAGTTTCCATCCACAGGTGGAAGGCTGCATAATTTGGCAAAAAAAAAAAAAAAAGATGCGCAGAAATAACCCCAGGCATTGTTTCTCTGTGGCAATAGCCCACATCAAAATTACATGGGGGATGATAATATTTAGATCAGAGCTTTAAAGCTGAAAGGGCATCCAAACCTTATTGTACCTAAAAAATAAAGTAACCCTTGTAAAAGCTTTGGCCCAGTATTCCTTTGGGGGAGGAGAGAACTTTGGAAGGGAAAAAGCTGGTGTTTGCATTGGCTGAAAGTGAAAACTTATGACTTGTACATTGGCAAAAGCCACTCTTAGAGGATAAAATTGGATTCTCTGTTTCTTTTTTTTTTTTTTTTCCAGAATGAATATTAATAACCTGATATGAAATGCTTTTTAGATTTGTATGATATGTGAGCCAAGAAGTGTGTGCCATGAGTTAGCTGTGCAATGCTCTGCATTGCTAGTACGGCTGGGTATGTCATTCAAGTTTCAGGATTTTGGGGGCCAAAATAAAATGTGTTTAAAATTTACTAATATTCTATTTATTTACTTTCCACCTCATGCAGCTCAAGTCCTTAATATCAAAGGAAGGTTAGGGAGTAATTCGTTTTCACAAGTGCCTTAAACATTGCGGTTCCTCCTAACACACAAAAGAACCATGGGTGGAGCAGTGCTTTTGACTTCCCAGAATAAGAAACTGTCCCTCTGTGTCCAAGGACCTTATTAAGATCCTTGGACATAGCTGAGGATTTACTTAGGCATAGAAGTTTCGGAACTCTGTTAAGCTGTTGTCTGTAGCTTGGCTTTTCAGTAGGAACTTGCTAGTTTCACCTAGTAGAGTAGCAAGGGATTTGGTTTGTGGAGGAAAAATAAAGAAACACTAGGGAGGCAAAGCAGTTAAGCTCAAATTAGATAGGTCCTCTTAACAGTTTGCAACTTCCAATTTTTCTGTTAGCCTTTATGAAGACAGGTCTCTGCATCTTTACTGTAAACCTGGTAATCCTGAAATAAAAATCTGTTTTCTGGACCAAACTAGAAGAGTCCTAATTTTGCTTTAAAATGAAAGCCAGCCACAGTCTAGAGGGACAGTGACAGTCTTCTGTGAAATAGATGTTACAGCTGCAAGGATCAAAACAATGTAAGTGACTTCAGTTCCAATTTCTTGCTGGTTTCCAGACTATAACTAACTTTGCATCGACTCTGCAAGATGATATTATATTGCAAAAGAGAACACAGCCAACCAGCTTCTGTTATCTGTGCTGCCAGTAAGAGACATTTTCACTGACTGAAGACAAATGCCGTAAAAGCTTTTGTGAATAGCCTGCACTGATCTGGTGGTAAACTCACCACAGAACTGGAGGAAAAATGTTTTTATATGCACTTTGGCACAGATGCCCTTCTTTGAATGGAGAAGAGCGTGGGGGATCTCGTGGCACATTAATTTTTTTAGATGCTACACCTGTTAAGATTTCTCTCATTTCTATAAAGCTCACAGGACAAGTTTTGTTCTCAAAAGGATTTATCACTGCCATCTATTAACTGCCTGTAAACACTGTGTATTTTAAATATTTTATAGCTACATTAAGAGATTGGAGCTGAGGGCACTATGGTTTTGTTCAGCATATCTGTCAAAAGGCTATGATATGTGCAGTTTCATGGTATGTTTTACCTAGACATGTGATTATCAGGACACACTTTTTAAAGATAACTCCTTTACACCAGGGGGGGAAAGTGAATATAAAGTTAATTCCTAGTGTCTCTTTACATGTTGGTCTCTTGTTTATTGTTTGGGTCATCAAAACCTTTAGCAGTGCATGAAAGTAATCTGATTTAATAACAAGAACAAAGAACCAGCTCTCTGTTTTCTAAAGTTATAGCAGATGTAGAGAATAAATTAGAAACTATTTTCCAAACATAATGTATAAATTTATAGCAGGGGCATCTTGATCTTGCATGAGGAATACAGCATATACATACTAAACAGAACAGTTCATACTAACCAGATGCAAGGTCATCCATTAGCAATACTTTACCTGATTAGTATTGTTAGTGGAAGGGCTTATCCAGCCATTTTGTAAAAACAGATCTGCTGTAGATCATGCTTTCTTGTCAATGCAGTCCTCATGGCTGTCACAGTTAAGACAACCCAGCTATTAACCTACCAGAGAGAACTGGACAGAAAAATATACTGAGCAGTCAGTGAAACACAGACCCTGCCATTTATTTTCCTTCCATGTATAGCATTGCCCCCTGCACTGATGCATTTTTTATCATTTCACTTGGCAAGACAAATTATTTCAGCATCTTTCTTTACTTGACTTCTAATATATTCAGTGGCTTGATTGTAATAATTTTTGATAGCTCTGATTCTATATTCATCATGGTCTTGATAAATAAGAAGGTAGTACTGAAAGGGCATGTTTCTGGAACAGATGGAAGTATCATAGTTACGAACGTAGGTATTTTAAAATGTGTAGATTAGGAAACAAACAAAAATTAAACTTCTCCCTGAGGAAAGAATGGAATATGCTGCCTTAACTTTGAGGATGACCTAACATCTTTTAATTTTATACATTTCTGTTATTTGTTTTAGTATTTCTGACGGCAATCACAGTATTTAGTGATCTGTCTTCATTATAAATAGTATGTTTAGATATCCACAATTCAGCATAGTGTTAATCAGAATTTGTGCAGAAATCAGTTCAACAAGTAATATTTTGTTTGGGTAATCTATAGTAGGGTTTAGTTTGGTTTTGATGACACTGTGCAGTTAAAATGTACTAGATCTCTTGTTTATTTTGCACAACCTGGGAAAAAAAATCATCTGTTTAGAGGTCAGATACAGGTTTTAAACAAAACAGGTTTTCCTAAGGTATTTGCCTAGCTCTGAAATGAAAACATGTATTTTTAATTTAAGATGATGATATGTTTAAAAGAGATGTTTTGAGTTTAAATTCACTGGAAAATAATCCTAAAACAAGTGAGGACCTGCTATGACTTGTGTGCAAGGTGGCAAACACATGAGGTAGCTGGCTTTTCTTGGAGCAGTGAAACCACAGCCCTCTCTTGGTGTTAAAGTGTTCTGTGCTTGCAGCTCCTGTGTCAGACCCCAGTAGCAGAATGTCAACTCTCTGTTGCCATGGTTGTGGAGCTGCAATGTTAACTTGGAATATCTTCTCAAAACAAACCCATTCCTTCCCTGTTTTCAAGAAGAACTTAAAGATTAATGAAAACTTAGGGAATATGGTAGATTTTGTATACTTCCTGTTAAGACAAGGTGATTTTGGTTGACATCTGATTGTATGAAGTGGTTGTGTTGCTTTTTATAAAAATATGACTGAGCTTGCCTACATACATTTTGTTTAAATAGCCTTTTAAATACTGAAGACTTTCCCCCAGTATGTTTTAATTTTTTGGTTGGTTTTGGTTTTGTTTTTTTTTTCTTTTTTCGTGTTTCTGTCTTTATTGCAGACACTTTCTTTCATTTGATCTTATTTTTCTAACTTTGCTTGCCTTTCTTTGGTTTTTCATCCTTTTGTTTATTTTCACATCTTTCTTATTTTTGCCTTTCTGTTTTTCCCCCCATGTTTCAGTTCCCTAGATTGGATACAGTACTTTATGTGCCATGCTTGAGTTGCATATGAATCTGTCCCTCCCCATTCACTTGCTTGCCTCTTTCACTCCTTCAGGTAAGAATAGGGACTAAAACCTGAAATATCTGAACAAGGGTTTTCCAACAGTAAAGGGATCTAATATTGCCTACCATGACCACCATATCATCACAATTATTGAATTCTTGCATGACTTGAGAAACACTTGAGAGCTTTAAAACATAACAAAAAGACCACAACATGGAAGTTTTGGCAATGAGGATGATTAGAAAAGGTCACATCTTGGGCACAATTGCAAGATTAGGACACAGAGAAAAAAGTTGCAATGAGGGTAGAGTTGAAGATGGCATACTGTTCAAGGACTGTGGAACTGGCAAGATGGTAGACCCTTTGCAGTGTTCAAGGAAACAGCAGGGAAGGTCTACTGTGCTTTGTCCCTGTTCTTGAACTAGCAAAAAGGAGATGGCTATGCATGGGAGAAGTAATTTAATAGTATCAGCACAGTATCACAAATTTTCAATGAGTTTACCTGGGATATGCAGAAGGTAAAAGAACACAAGATACACCAATGTCAGATCTCTTCTGAATATTTTGGGAGAAGGTGAGGATTATTCTCTTACATAATGATTGCAGGGGCAGGAAAAAAGGCACATTAAACTTCATGGATGAAAAGATTCTGACTGACTGCGGAGGCAGTAGGATGACCAGGGTACTGATTAAAAGACATGACCAAGAAGAATCATAGAATCACTACAGTTGGAAAGGACCTCTAGGACCATCAAGTGCCTGAGAGCAGAAGATTGGAGAAGGTTATCATGGCAGCAAGGAGGAACATGTTATTTCTTAGTTGGAACAAAGTAAAATGAAAGGTTAGTCTGGCAGGGTGGAAGCATGGAATCAATGCTCTTTACTGAATGAACATAGCAGGATGATGAAGTATCTAACTGAAGGAGTGGAAGACCAAGTCAACAAAAATTAGTTCAGTTGGCTGTGAAGAAGGGAAGGAGGGGGTTGGTGAATTGTTGATGACAGCAACATGGAGGGGAGATGCCAGTAGAAATGTATGTGACAATAAATACACCTGAAATAAAATTGAACAAAACTCCAGACTAGAGAGCATTTGGAAAAGGTAGCTATGAAAGTAAAATATTGCCATGACCATCTGAGCAGAGGTAAGAAGCGTGGTAAGGAGAAGGAGAAATCACTCAGAAATTATAGTTACAGAAATAATTTCAGAAGAAAGCATCTTGATCTCTGAGGGATTGGTGGACAAAAGAACTGTAAGGCAGTTGTGGCTGGTTATGGCCATTTTAAATTCAGAGTTTTGAAGAAAATAAAAGCAGAGGCAGAAAGTGTGAGGCTGAGACATGGGATGTGCAAGTAGGAATAATGTTATTAAAGGCCTTGAGGTAGCGTCAAAATTGGGGTGAGAATTAGAAGGTGGACGTGGCAGGAAGGTTACTCCTTTGGGAGAAAGTCACCAGAGGAAAGACAGTGGGGATGTGAGATCATAAGGCTGCTGAAAGGGGAAAATGAAGAGAGAATAAGCAAAGATGGTCAGACGTAACAGATAAGAACCAAAAAGAAGTTAAAATAATAGAAGAAAGCAAAGGGAAAATAGTAAATGGAACTAGTATAAGGAAAGGCTAAAGGAGACAGATGCCCTGAGCCAGTAAGGAATGTGATGAGAGCCCTAGGAGAATAGCAGATGGACAGGGTTTTCTAAAAAACAAACAACCACCACCAAAATCCAAACCCTAACAAAAATAAAACTCTTGAATGACACCCAAGGAATTAATTGATTTTTGAAGGTGGGTGTTAATTAAAAATCTCAAACAACTAAGAAGTCGTAGTCAAACAGCTAAAAGGTTTTAAATGGTTGTAAACTGTATGTCTGGATCCTCAGATGCTGTAAACACAACTGTAACGCTCCACTGAATTTTTAACCCATCACAGCTCTTCCTGTGTTACCAGAGTGTGAGAACTGTGCTGGAGCCTTAAAACTGAAAAACAGCAAACCCAAGTTTATATGCTGCAGATGTCCATAGTAATGGATTTCAGCTCCTGCAAAAATGCAGTTTATATCTAGTACCTCTTATATCTAGTATCTTTTCTGTCTTTTCTGCATATAGTTTTATGTCTTGAACACTTACAACCATAGTTCCCAAGTGTATTCCCTGAAAAACTGTCTACATGGTGAGAATTTTACACACACAGTGTCTCCTTGTATTTGGAGTTACCTAAAATCTAAGTGATAGGACACACTCAAGTTTCAAGTCACTTAGTTATAATCAAATCAGTAGGTACCAGCTTAGTCAGAACAGCAGAACTGCAGCAACTGGTGTGCTTTCAATGACTCTGCTCTGAAGTTGCACCGATGTCCTTCAGAACAGAATCCCGTCATTTGGTCTGCCTGAATATAGGTAGAGGAGTTTTTTTTCTCAGTGATTGAATGACTTATTTCTTGCTCGAAGCACTCAAATACTGTTTCTCTATGTCTTTGTCTTGTAAACGTAAAGGACTTAAAGTGACACAGCAGTCAACCATACCAAATTACGCACAGGATGCAGCACAATAACAGTCACACCAATGCATCCTCTAATGTCTGCTTAAACATCCCGATCCTACATTTCACTTAAAAGAGGTTGTTTTGTTTACTGAGAATGACAACTGTGCACTTCCCCTCCCTACACAGCATCTTGACTGAACAAGCTATTGAATGGAATATGTTCTAAATGGCCATATTTTATATTAAGATTTGATTAAATTCATTCTGTAGGCCACTTCAATGTGAATCATAATTACGTTATTCTGCCAGTAACTGAGGTAATATGATAAGAAGAATGTCACATTCTCAGGACTACTTTTAATGGAGTATATATTACAGCTCAGTCCTTGCTGTATTCAGCAGTCCTCACTTAAGAAAGAAATTTAGAACTAAATGGCAGCTTAGAGCTGTAAAACTTGGTGAGTCACACTCCTGCTCATGCATAAGCTTCATTTGGTATAATGGAAATCAGTGCAAGATGAAAGTCCAGTGCAGGATTCGAAAAGAAGCAAGGGTGGTGATAAAACCTCATCATATTATTAAAAATTTTTCACACACACTCTTCATTATTGCAGGGCAAGTGGAGAATTTATACTATATCGGTTGACCTCCTCTGTGACTTATTTTCAGCTCGTCTCCTTCAATAGATGAGAATGGACATAGCAGTCCGTGGCAGTTTGTTTTACTGCAGTAGAGCTCGCAATAACAGCTCATAGCCTTCCCCTAGAGAATTCAGCTCCTCGTGTACTGGCATAGCAGTGTGGCTTTGTTTCCAGCCATCTAATGCAGTTTGGGTTTTAATGAATGCCATTAAAAGAACAAAAGAGGAAAAATCTTGGTGAGGCAAATGAATGGCTAAGAATAAGGTAAGCAGTCAGTGCCTTAGTGACAGGTTAAAGACGCCAGTTTCCAAGCATGTATTGCATGTTGTGGCTTCTGTGTGCTGCAGGTTATAGTAATGTATTTTAAAATGATGTTTTACAGTAGGTTATTTGATGTCAAATGGCCTAAAAATGGCATCTACATACAGCTGTAAGAAAATGGAGCCTTAAAAAATAAACACCTTGGGAAAGTGGGCTCAGTTGCATTGAATCAAGTGCTTCAAATGAGCAGTAGGGTCGTTACTAATGCCAGTTTTACCATTTCCCTTTCTAAGGTACTGTTTCTGGAAGATGATTTTGTCTTAGTCCCCCACACATCAATGCTCTTTTTCCCTTAATCATTTCTGACAGGATACCCATTGCACAAGCGTTCTCGGACAAACTTCCAAGAACAAAGGGTTTGTGCTTTGTATCTGGAGAAGAGCTGCTCAAGTCCACTGCAATTAGGCTGTGATGGCTGAGGCACTGGCAGTAGCTAGGGAGGCTGCTGGTGCACTTCCCAACTGAAAAAATTATTTTATATGTATTATCGATCAACGTGTCTGGCCCCTCTTTGGGTTGGGAAACTGCACATGCAAGAATTAACAGCTATGCTCTGAGCTTTGATGCAGAAAGTAGTATGACTTTTTTTTTTTTTTTTTTTGTCTTTGCTAACCATGCTAAAAGTGTCAGGAAAAAAATTCAGTGACCTTGTCCTGCTAAGCCTTGAAATGGCATTGGATCAGCAGCTGACTTTGGCCAAGTTCTCTTGTAAAAACACCCCTTGGCAACATAGCAACATGTGAATAAACAATAAGTGTCATTCTAATAACAACACAAAGGTCGAATATAAAAATAAATAAAAGCAAGGATAAAAATTGCTGACCTGAGGCTTAGTTCTCAATCACGGAAGTCAAGTGACTTCTCAGCATATTTCAAAGCAAGGAACATGTCAGGCTGACCGGGATTAATATTTTTCCTGGTCCCACTTGCATTTATAGTGATCACTATTTACACTGTGATCAGACATGAGTAGCTCTCCTAGATGTGGGTCTTCTTTAACTGATAATAGGCGTGCAAATTTTTAGGTTTTGCGAGTTTTTATTTTCACCTCAGCAGCAGATTCAACTTTTGTTCTAATGAAATTATCTCATCATGTTAGCTGGCGCCTCACGTGGCTGTGTCTCTTCTCGTTGGGCTAGGCTCTAAATTTAGGATGTCACTGAATTCATTAATACATGGAAATGATTCATTTACGGGAGGTTTCTTTCCCCTCTGTACATGCTTGCTAATTAGCAGATGAATTTGGATGTTCTAATTGATCTGCTGGAGAGAGGCAGCTGTGTGCCCAGCTGTCCCCGCTCCGGTGAGCCTCGGTGGCAGCGGGCAGGGAGCAGCCCCGGTTCTGACAAATTGCTTTAAGTGGAGC
>NW_008615323.1:0-3315 GCF_000691845.1 Merops nubicus
CCAGCGCCGGCTGCAGCCTCCCGGGAGCTTGTTCAGCAAGAGCTGGAAATTCAGGCCCAGCCGGTGCCGGGACGGGCAGGGAGCAGCTGACCTGCACCAAACCCCTGGCAGGATCTTCCAAGCAGGATGGGGTCCTACAGCCAAGAGCTCGCTGCGGCAGCATCACCCCTTTTGCAGGCACCACTGGGGGCAAAGACACGGGCTTGGGCCCCGCTGTGGGACGGAGGGTGAGCATCTTGCCACAACCCATGCTCAAAGCCTCCTGTACCCAGTTCAGGTGACAGCATGGCTTGCACAGCTCCAAAACAAGGGGGGTTTTTTGGAAGATCCCCATGTGTATGGCTGTGCCAGAGCCCCAGGGAATGGAGCAGAGCTGGTTTACTATACCGGGGGCAATTTTTGGGCACGGAGGCATGTGATGGGCACGTCAATGTACCAGATGTATTTGGAGGAGATGGGGAGCATCTCTGAATCATCCCGGCTGGGTGGCCTACCTCTGCTCTTGCATGGACAGCGGTGCTGAGGAAAGGTGTCCCACGGTGCTTGTCACCAGGGAGGACACAGCCCCGCTTGTGCTGATGGGACGCTGAGGTCCTCTGCCTGCTAGATGACAAGTAGGGATCAATTTGGCAGAGTTCGGCTGTGGGAGAAGACCTGGAGAAGGACTTCTCCTTCTATAGGAGGTTGCTGAGATACCTGATTTTGATTTCTACTTACCCAAGAAGCTGCAGGTAGCACCTCCAGAGACCCTGGGGTTCAATTAAAGCCTGGTTCATTAAATGAAGCTGGTGAAGTGCTGCAATTTTCTTCGCCAAGACGAGTGCCCCCCAAACCATTTATTATTAAGTATTTGGATTAAGTCTGTGCAAAGCTGGTAAAGCTGCCACCTCCATGGTGGGGCAGGACTAATGGGGGGGCTTTCAGGGGCAGTACCAGGCAGGATCCAACCAGCTAAGAGGGGAAAGAGAAAGCAAGGATGGAATCATCAGCACTTAAAGCCCTCAGGACCTTCTCTCCACACTGAGAGATGACAATGCCAGCATCCACCCTTTGCAAGAGTGGCTGTGGGAGACACAGGGGAGACAAGATGCTTTGGGGGAGACCTGCTGGGTAATGCTGCTGGTCCCCAGGGAGGTAAAGCCTGAAGCAAGCTCTCAGTATCAGACCATCTTCCCAGGGCAAGCATGGAGCTTCCCTGGCTCCAGCTGAGTGGAGCAGGAGGCCAGGCAGCAGAGGGTTAAAAGCTTGAGGTGGGACTTGGTGAGCAGCTTCCTCCTGGCTAACAATAACAGAGCGGAGGGAGAAGGGATGGACAGGGCTCTGCAGGGCCAGATAGTGCTGGAGCAATCCTAGCTGCAGCGCTGGTGGGGCCAGAGGAAACCTCGGCACATTATCTGCTGGCCCCACTTGGCTGCCTTGGCAGCCCTTGTGCTGCAGGGACCGGGGTGCTCTTCCGTCTGAGCCTCCTTTCTCACACACCCAGGCTGGGTCCCGGCACTTTGGCGGCAGCCCTGGGTGCCAGCACCCTCCCGGCACTGCACAACCGCCTGAAAGCTGCAGGTCCCAAACCATCCAGCCTTCCCAATACCAGTCTACTCCACTGCTGGTGGCTCTGGGAACCGTCACCAGGGCTCTGAGCCACAGGAACGCAGTGCCACCCAGCAGGGAGAAGATACCCCCTCCACCCCCCAATGCCACGGACAGTGCCAGCACCTTGGTAGATCAAAGACCTGGAAGAAGACTCCTGCCGAGGGGATCTCCAGGTCCTGGCTGAGGTCCCTGCTGCCCGGGTTGCCTCTGCTCCTCGTCCTCCCCCAGCCAGCGAAGCTCTGCTGCACCTGGAGCTGCTGTGGTCACCCGACCGTCCCGGCCACCCTGGCTGGTGTCCCAGAGCTTCCTTGTGTGTGACCTGCCTCCTGCCTGCTGCTCCACCTCCGCCCCTGCCGCTCCACCTCCGCGGCTGCCTCCTGGGAGCAGCCCTTTCCCGTCCCAGGCTCTTTTCCTGACCCTCTCCTCCCGGAGTGGGTTTGGCCATTGATGGGGGCTCTGCCTGCTGCTGTTTGCCCTACTCGGGTATGGGAGGTTGCCTCTCAAAATCTCCTGATCCTGGCAGGACCTGCTGGGACTCCCCATGCCCTCCCCACTCCTGGCCTGACCCCCACACCTGCCTGACCCCAGCTCCTGATGTAACAAGCCTTTGCCAGTGGTTTTTGATCTGAAAGAAAGTGCTGGTGGAAGACCCTAGAAAACATGGAACTTTCCCACCGCTGACAGTCAAGCCCTGGAGCCAGGTATGCTGCTGGGGGATGTTTGCCCCCAGGTGCTACTATGGCTTCACAAGGGCTGGTGGAGACAGCCTCAGCCGCTCTGGGTGAAAATCCCCCACCCATGGTCCCTGGAAGTCCCCAGACATGTTCCCATGCCCTGTGTGAAGGGTCCCTGGGTGGTTGTCCAGAATTCCATGCTGCTGGACCCAGAAGCTCCCTGTGACAAAGTGCTGGTCCTGCTGGCACCCCAGCTTCAGAGGAGAGATGGATCAGCTGCTGAAAGCAGATGGATCCTAAGTCATCCCTGCTCTGTCCCAGCTTGCCCATGTCCCCAGGGGGCTGCTGGATGCCCAGGTGGCATTTCAAGTGTCTCCTGGGCCACCATCCTGCAGCCTGGCAAAAGGACCCAGGGCACGGTGCTCAGGGCTGTGCGGTGCCATCACAGTGGGCAGGGGAAGGTGCCGAAGGGTCTGAAGCTGCCCAGAGCCAGGAGATAAATCCAACACAAAGGGCAAAGCTGGCAGAAGGGAGCAAGCGAGGCAGGAAACATCAGGCAGGGGAGGAAACGGGGAGATAATCAGCAGCATGAGCACAACAGCCGGAACTCCTGCACGGGAAGAGCCAGCGATGCCTGGCGAGTGGCTGAGCTGGGGACCTGCCTGGCCCACCCCTCACAGAGGCTTCTGGAGGAACACATGACCCGGAGTATCCTTGGCCTCAAAATTACTGTGTACAGCATGGTCCCTGGAGCTCAGCCCCAGCATGTGCTCCCTGGGCTGAGCCTTGTCTTGGAGGGTGGATGGATGAGCAGCGGTTGGCCTTGCTGGGGAAGGAATGCACTTACCAAGGGTGATTTCCAGTTGCAGAGGTCCAAGCTGGGTTGTCCTGCCCCAGTCTCCTCTTGGCTTGAGATATGGGATCAACTGACCTGCTGCCACTTGGCTCTGCACAGCAGTTAAGCTGCTGTCCCAGCTGATGGTCATGGTCCTTCAACCTCCAGCAGCCCAACGAGGTTTTTCCAAGGCACAGTTACAAACTGGGTGCAGAG
>NW_008615324.1:0-5866 GCF_000691845.1 Merops nubicus
CGCACTCCCGCGGTGGCTCCCGGTGCGAGGCTGGGCGCTGTGCCGTGCGCGGGGCCGGGAGGGTGCTGGGACCTCCGGCAGAACCTTCCCACCCAGAGTCAAGGGGCTTACCGGGGCGAGAGGAGACAGGGTAACGTTCCTGCCTTCACCACCAGCCTGGAGGCTGAGGGGAGGACCCTGCCCTGCCGTGGCACCCGTCCCACAAGGTGCCTGTGGGTCCCAGTGTGACGCGCTGGTGGGGATGCTCCCTCCCGCCAGCCCTTGGTGGCCCTGGAGGCTCCTCCTCCCCTCCAGCCCCTCTGGGAATCCTGAGAGCCAGCCTGTCTCCACAGCATGTACCAAGTTGGGTCTCAGGCTTTTCTTCACTTCAGGCCAGTACTTACTATTTCTTTTAACCTGGTCTGTGCTTATCTTTCACACATTCATTTTGCTGTCCTCCTGTTTTCGATGTTCCCTAAACCCAACAAAACCACACCAGGGATGGATGTGGCTTCTTTATCCCTAGTCTTTCTGCCCACCAAACATCTGCTTTCCCAGGGACCTGACTGTTTCTCACCAAAAAGCCAAAAGGATTCTTGTGCTCCGCCCATATGGGTCACTCTGTGCTTTCCATCCCAACAGGATCTCTGCTCCAAAGAGACAGGACCGATGTCTCCACCTGCCACCCACATCAGTCCTCTCTTCTGACACCTCCAGCCACACCAGTCACGTTAAGAGCCTCTCAAATTAATCAGGATTAGGCTTTGCTCACTCTTAAATAGGCTGATCATTAAAGGAGGCTTCTAATTGAGACATGAGTCTCATTGAGTGATCTGAGAGGTGAAACATTTCCTCCAGGAACTACAAGGCTGCATCTGGGATGCCTTCTGACTGGGAGATAGTGGAGCACTGATCCTTAGGAATCCAGTGCACTGTGCTGAGGAGCCTGCTCAGGTGCTAATGTGAGCAGTGGTTTTTCTGCTCTCTACCATCTTCTGTTACCTTCTTGCACCCTTAGCACTTTCCCTCCATCCATTATGTTGCCCTCCCAGAAAGGCTGTGTGGAAAAGCAGATTAAACCTTTGCATAGGTAATTTTGAATAAATGTTTGTGACTTTACTCCTTGTCAGCAGTTTTATCTCAACTCTTGTAAAACACTGTCTGTGTGTGGAACACGAGAGTCCTCACCGCAGGCTTCCCCAGCGAGGTGCATCCGCAGAGCAGTTATCTTCCTTCTTTATAGTGATTCTCCTTGATTTTGTTTTTGCTTGCTTCTCTTGTACTTTGTTGTTAGCAAAGGCTGATAATTCTGAAAATCAGTCCCTGAGCTACAAATGGTGGGAGGGCTGGTTTGTCTTGGAAGCTGTCATCCAGATGTCAGCCCTGGTCCCACCAGTCACCACAGCCTGCTTCTGAAGAAGGGCATCCGCCACACAACTTTCCTTTTAGCATTCTTTTCAGCATAACTACTGAAAGCATCTCTGCAAAGGTGTTTTAGGACTCGTTCCCAGCAGCTCTTTGAACGAAAACACCACAGCAGCAGCTCAGCAGTGGCTGGATGCGGAGGCACCTAAACCAGCCCAAACAAAGGGACTCAGGTGATGGGAAGGCACAGGGCTGCACCGCGGGGCGAGCCCTGTCCGAGAGGCATGCTCCCACTGAAATGTAGATTTTGGGTTACAGTTACTTCACTGGATGTTCTGAAAAGCCAAATTCCCTCATCTCAGGTACAGTTAAATCCTCTCTTGCTTGTCCCCAGCAGTTGTCCACCTCCTGGAGGGATGCAGGACTGAACAGAAAGGAACTGGGGTAAGGGTGGATGTGTGTTTATGCATTAAAAAAAAAAAAAATGTGCAGAGAAATGAGACAACATGAGTCGATCAGTTGCAGAAAAAAGCACAAAAATAATATCCATGATAGCGCCAACATCAAAGGCAGTATGTGACAGGAGAGGTCACAGAAAGCACAATTAGACACAGATAAAAGTAAGCTGAGTAGAGGAAAGAAAAAAGCAGAAGAGCTCAGTCACAGCAGGTGTGGAGCTGCCTCCATAGAGACTGAAAAGGCCCATCTACTTAGAAAAGAGCTGCAACAGGAAAACAAGCCCAAACGACTCACCTTTCATCTCAGAAAAGAGCTGGCGGGTGGATTAAAGAGCAAGTCAGCCGCTGCACATCTCCCCTGTCTCTCTGCCAGCGCCGCCACAAGCGCTCTGGCTGCGGCGGTGCACTCTGGCTGTGCCATCACGGTGGTACGTCCCACGGGTGCCTCTCCTGGGGAGGAACCTGAGTGCCTGAGATGTGCTACAGGTGCTCTCCCAGGACGGACCTTCGTGCATCCCCTTTCAGAAGCCGACAGCCCAAACCCCAAACCTCGTGCACCACTCAAGGACTGCGCCTGTGCTCACAGAAACATGGACTTTGGGGGAAAAAAGGCCGCCCTGATTTCTCCAAGGGGATGCAAAGCCTCCAGTCATGCCCAGTGCTGTCAGATCCCTGGAAGCCGCAGCCCATGGGGCGCTCACTGACATGGGTGACTCTGCTGCCCAGTGCCCATGGGAACAGGGACATGGCCAAGGGCAGAACAGTCTGGGCCAGCGCTACACAAGCCATACCTGCTGAGCCCGTCAGCAACAAGACTGCTTTGCCAGGAGTGACAGAGTTTTCTGTACTGAGAACTAAAATTGTTTGAAGAAAACCTGGTTTATATGAGTCAGAAAAGAAAGAAAAGAAGGAAGCAGAAGACTAATTTTGTTTGTCAACATCAGCATAGAAATAAGAGCAGGAAAGAAATTAGTTAAGTCATGGTATCTGAAGGACTCAAGGGAAAAGTAGGAGGGGTGCAATCTAGGAATACTTGAATCTTTATGCCAGAACTGTGGGTTGAACTTTCCTATTTAAATTTGTCTTTAATGTCTTTATATAATTAATTTCTAAGCTGGTCACCATGGCAGCAATGGCAGACTGACATGAATGAAAATAGATGTTAGCAAAGGCGAGACTGGGGAGTAGTTGGATGACATTTCTGCAGTTGCTGTTGGTCTTGAATCCACCAGCTCCCAAGAGAATGCATTCCTCTGGCAAGGGCTGGTCCCTGAGCTGCAAAGCTGGAGGGAACTGGGCACCCTCTGCCTCCCAGGGGTGGTGCAAGGCTCTCTTCCACCCAGCTGAGCTTAGGACCTCAGACCTAAAATCTTGGACTTGTGGCACCGAGCAGGGCAGCAAGGAGGCAGATGTGAATACCAGGCTCTTCCTCAAACAGAAGAAAAGCCCCACGTTGTTCCTGGAGCTCTGTAGGAAGGTGGCTGGCCAGGGTGCCAGAGCCACCCGCAGAGCCATGAGGGAGACGCTGGGGACCCCATCCATGCCAACACCTTCTGAGCAGCGTGGTGGGAACAAGGGTCCCCCTCAGTCCATGCCTTGACTTTCTCCTTGAAGTAAATCTCTGGTGGAAGGATGTACATATGCCTACACGAACATAAACACGGAGTGGAAAAGGAAGTTTATACTCTGTTGAAAGAGTAGACAGTTCTCCAAATACACTGTTTGCTGAGCCTTATCTAAACTAACCAGCCACACTTTGCCATCCAAGAAAGGTCTGGGAGAGAGCGCCCTGTGGGCAGGGTTCACAGGACATGGGGGATTCCAGTGCTGCGCTTAGATAAAACCGATTGAGATCAGAGCCATAAGGGATTAGATAAATAAACTGCTTTCCTGCTCTAGAGAGAGGCTGGACCTTCCATTAGGCTGAAGAGAAAAATAAACAGCTAAAAGGAAAGCTGCGTCAGTCCTGTATCCATCTCTGATCCATGCTTAACAAGTACCAGTGGCACTTCCAGCATATCAAGGATGCGTTTTATGAGCAAGATGATCTTAAGACCGAGTTACTGTGGGTACCAGTTCTGTATTCCTCAGATGAGAGCAGGAGACTCCACAGCTTCTCTGGGCAGCTGCTCCAGGCTCCACCCTCACCCCAAAGAAGTTTCTCCTCCTGCTCAGGTGGCACCTCCTGGGTTCCAGTTGGTGCCTGTTGCCCCTTGTCCTGTCGCTGGGCACCACTGACCAGAGTCTGGCCCCAGCCTCTTGCCCCCTGGGGGCTCAGCATTGATCAGATCCCCTCTGAGGCTCCTCTTCTCCAGCTCAGCAGCCCCAGGTCTCTCAGCCTGGCCTGGCACAGAAATGTTCCAGGCCCCCTATCATCTCTGTAGCCTCCACTGGACTCTCTCCAGTAGCTTCTTGTCTCTCTTGACCTGGGGAGCTCTGAACTGGAACCAGGACTCGAGATGTGGCCTCCCTAGGGCAGAGTAGATGGGGAGCAGAACCTCCCTCAACCTGCTGGCCACACTTTTATTAATGCACCCCCAAACATCATTGGCCTTCTTGTCTATGAGGGCACAATTTATGTTGCTCCCACCAGCGAGACCCCCAGGAGCTGCTGTGAAGGCTGGAGCCCCCATCATGAGGAGGGTCTTCCTCGGGCTCTGCAGCGTTGGGGCAAGGTTCAGGGCTGGGCTGCAGAGCCCCTGGCACAGGCTGCTGCTCATGTCTCTCGTAAGCCTCCTGTGATGTCGTGGCTTGTGGTTTTCCTCCCTCCTCGGTGCCGTAGTGGTGCTGCAGACACCAAGAACTCAGACAGTTACGCAGCCTAGTCAAGGTTCAAAACAAAAAGTTTATTTCACATTTTTGTAGGAAATGGAAAGACAGCTTGTTTCGATGATCAGTGAAGTTTCTGCCAGAGGCAAGAGCCGTGTCTCTAGGAAGTGAGCTTCAGCCAATCCCTCTCTTTGGGTTGTTTTTTTCTCCAGATCCATTTCACTAGTTTTCTAATCTTTTAACCAATGTCAGTGTAATTTGATAGGACTGAAGCGTGTTCCCAAGCGCAGGTTGTGGCAAGGAGGGCAGGCAGGAGGTGCCACCGGGGGGGCCCCAGGTGCCGGTGCGGTGGGCGCCGCTCCCGTCAGACGGACAGACGGCCGCTGGCAGCTCAGCCCAGGCTGTGCCCCCCGCCCGGGCTGGGTCCTCAGGCACGGGGACTGGTCTCAACCTGCTTCCCATTTAGTGGTCTCCTGAAGGGCTTGGGACTAACAGGTGAAAACTTGGTTTCCCAAATATTGCAGCCAAGCCCCAGCCCGGCGAGCAGAAAGTGAAGCACCAAACTATTTATGTTCCAGTTCCTAGAGCTATTTTTAATACAGCTTCAGAGATTTGCTATATTATCCTTCCTTTTTAGCATCTGCTTCTTTTCTTAATCTCATCTCATTTTCCCTGCCCTTTCTTTATCTTTGGATCAATTTATACCATCCTTTTTATCATGGTCTAATCAGAACACACTTTAAGATTTCAGATAGACGTAGTCATGGTAATTTTCCACTCCATTTAGGTCAAGTCAGGATGTAACAATTTTTTTAAATCTTATCTAGTAACCACCAGAAATGGCTCCTTGTTAAATTATCTGTTCCCTTGCTTTTCTAACTTTATTAGATTTTGATGTCAAGTGTCAGTCTCCTTTTTGGGGTTTTTCAGGAAATTGGTTCCACACCACAAGCCAACCTGTAAACCCTGGAAAGGAAGGCAGAGCGTCCCTTGTCTCTCCCCGCAGCGTCCACGGGAGCTGGCTGACGGAGCCCTTCCCCTCCCCTGGCCCCATAGGCACAGTGCTGCTGTGCCCCCGCTCAGGCCACGGTGGCCACATGGTCTGTGCCACGCATCGAGCCCATGCCAGCCACCATCAGCCACCTGGGAGGGGGCTCTGGGCACGGGGCACAGGGAGGCAGAAGACGCTCTGATAATCTGTGCCCACCTGCACAGGCTTGGTAGCAGCCCCACAGCATCCTCTTCTGAGACAGACACTGAGGTGGCAACCCCTGGTGCCAGCACAGGCTGGGGGT
>NW_008615325.1:0-12196 GCF_000691845.1 Merops nubicus
CCAGTCCCTGTCACTGTCCTCCCTGACATGCCTTGATGACATTAGCATGTGAAAGGCTGTGTGAATTACAAAGACCAGATGAGTTTGCTTCTCCTCTTTCATGTTAAAGATACAGGTTGTGCAAGCTCTTGACTGGGAAATTACTTTTTTCTCTTCCAAAACATGAATAGTTGCAAAAAGATGTCTTAGATTTCAGCCTTTGATATCATAGACTGATACCAGTCTATGACTGTACTGTCACAGAATGGATCTCTGAAGAACTATCATCACTAGCAGTTACTATCCTGACACTTCACATTATCATCTTTGTTGGTTGTCTAAAGTTATCTGTGTTTTCTTATTGTTTCACTTTTTACAGAAAATCAATAAAATAATTTTATGAGCATTGTTTTATATAGCACTCACAAACATCCATGACAGTAGTACAGCTTTGACAGTGTGACTGAATTTTATTACACCAAGGAAAAACAAACATAATGCTTGCAACAAGTTGATGGAGTTACACTTTGTAATACGAGCACAGGCTGATGGAGATTCAGTGACAACAGTTCCAGGCAGGCAACATTCAGTTTTGTGTAACAATGCTACACTTTACTTTTTTACTTTTTTTTTTTTTTTTTTTAAACAAGGCTTTTGTGGTTGAAATTAGTTGCATTTTCCTATTCTGTTAAAAATTCTGTTTATTACACAGTTTCCTTAAAACAGGATAAAAAAAAAGACAGTTTCTCTTGTAACAACTTAGCAGGAAAAAGACATTTTCAAGTAAAAGCTTGTAGATACTGAGTCATACTTAACTAGTTATCATATAATGAGTAAGAGCAAATTGTGCATTTAATGCAAAATGATTAAATATAATCATATGAAATTAGATATTTACTCTTCTAGCCAATACTTCATAAGTTGCCTTTCTTTTGTTTAGACTATCCTTTTTTATACCAAAATAAACATTCTATAGCTTCAAAACACATTCTCAAAGATTATATATCTTGCAATTAAATTTTTCCATTACTCTTTAAACGTGAAATAAGATAAAACAAATTACACTTCACACTGAAATATCCTTCAAAGTATTTACTCCCTTAAAATATATATTAATATTTTACAATTTAGGTATTGCCACTATTGTTCATTTGCATGACTTGTAACCATAATAGCTCTTATTGTCATCTTAAAAAAACAGTAAGGGTCATATTTGTTAAGTATAAGGTCAGATGTATACTTTTCTGTTTTTTTGATATGTCTCTTTAAATGAAAAACACTATGCCAGCAAAAACCTCACTGTAACTGGTAAAGAAATACAGTCGTAGTGGGAGAAAGGTGATTGGCATAAGTAATATAGCAAACTAGCTTCTTGCTAAGATAAATTGTGTCTCCGCTCAGAATGTTAGTCACTGTGATTGCAGAGATGTGATTTCTAGGGTAGGCAACAGATACATGTAGTCAAATTTGCTATCTACCACATGAGCTTTAATAGCAGCATCTCTCATTTTCACATCCTGAAATATTTGAAAATTTGATTGTTTCATTTGTTACATTTTAGAAGAAAAAAGTCTTTCATATATTCTCTTTTCTGCTTATAATTACCAATGGATTGTTCATGTTTCTGTAGCCACAAAAGGAGCACTTGAAAACTTTGAGTACACAATCTTTTCATACCTTACAAAATATTTACAATCTTATAATGTTAAGGTTTAATAATACCTAATGTGAATACTTAAATGAGAACTTAAGTCTCTACAAGAGTCATTTTGTAACATTTGGCTTATTCTAAAAGATTTGGTGCTAGAAACTCCTTTTGTGCAGATCTGGAGGCATTAATGCAAGGACACGGATCCTTCTTGATGTGTCTTCTTCCTACTTGTCTATTTGCCTATAGAAATGTGCAATAAGCTGCATAATGGGTCCTTTCTCCCATGAATGACAAACAGGGCCTTGAGCTTGAATAGAGGAACCAAAATAAGCAAGACATCTTGTCTTTCATTATATGGTCTTTACTTCCACTTGCTTTTATTCAATTACTTCACCAAGTTCTTTGAATAATCTTTGATAAAGGGAATAAGATCTGAGGAATCATTTTCATTTTCTAAGTTTTCCTCAAGGCTTTTTTTTTTTGTGTCTTTGGGCAAAACATGTGGTCCTCTGTTTCCTTGTCCTTTGAAAATAAAAATTTATAACACTTTTCCTAATTTGCATTGATATTACCATGGTATACCTTTGAAGTTTTGAAGGATAGATGATAGAAAAACTCAAGCTGTTTCAGAGAGACTGATTTTCCTTCTAAGTCTTGACAAATGTATATGTTATCAGTTATAACTCCAACTTATTTTTCAGGTTAAATCGTAGGTGTTCATTCAGACACAATTCATGGGAGACCACTGAAAAGTTTGAAGTCATAAAATCTTGTATATCACAGTCAGTAAAAGCACCAAAAGCAATGTTTAGAATATTTACATAATAATACCAAGACTCAATCTGTGCCAAGTTTTAGCATTTCAGAAACATTCATTCTGGTATTAATGCATTATATGGGTCAAACCATCTCTAAAAATTTATGTGGAAGTATGTTGTTTCATCTAGTACTACTTTATGCCAAACATAACTGAATACTTGAATCCTGAATATAATACTGAGTAAGTAAGGTTTTGAGTGCAATCCAATGCAAACTAGTTAAGAGCAAGGTGTAGAACTACTGCACAAAACTTTTGGGTCTGATCATGATTTTTACTGATTTAAAGGACTGCCTGTATCCACTGGGGATATCATCAGAAATGCCATGCCACGTGCCCCAGAAAATGCCATTGCGAACACCTTTGTATTTCTTGTGGTAGTACTTGCCGTTGAGGTTGGCAGCCAAGCAGGCGTCAAACCACCAGCCGGAGCCGTAGTAGGCCCCGCAGTTCCCGGAGGGGTACCTGTCGTTGTCCCTGTCGGGCGTGGTGAAGAGCCTTTGGTCGTGGTTGTAGTGCTTGCTGTAGCGCAGGGCGTCTCCCGCCGTGCCGCTGTAGCCGTGGACGCTCAGGCGGTACCTGAGGTACTCGTTGGCCACGTAGAAGTGTTCGTATTTCGCGTACTCTTTGATCCCATTAAAATCTTCCAGTTCAATTCTCAGTTGCATTTCCTGGCTCTTTGTCAGGAGGTGGATTTTGTCGTTCCCCAGCCAAAACTCCCTGCTGAGGTTTCCAAAGCCATTTTTGTAGTCGTTCCAGGTTCTGTTGAAGTCAGTGCTGCCATCCTGACGCCGCTGCAACACTGTCCAGCCGCCTCCTTGTGTCTGCATCTCACAGTAAACCTCAAAGCTGTCGTTTCGGGGGTCAGGGCTAATCCTGTAGATTCCGCTACTCTTTCTGCCCGCTGTGTAATGATCCGCACAGTCTCTCTGCATTATTTGTATAACTGGTGGAAGAAGATAGTGTTACAACAAACATCAGTACAATTTAAAATTAAACAAAATTTTTACTTGGACTGATGTGGCCTACAGAACTTGGATTGGAGAGACTGCTACCTAGGAAATAGTGTTACAGCAGTTTCAGTTCTAGGGAGAAATATTTTTTTCCAGCAGGTTGACTCTATAATAGATGCCACTTAGGATCTCTGCATCAGATAGCTGTCCAGAAAACTCCATTTAAATTAGTTTTTGTATCAAAACTGCCTAATATGGTGGCATTTTCATTGTCTGCTTTCCCTTTTCTCTACTCTTCTCTGTATCCTTTCATTACCTCCTGTAAATTCAGCCCAGTTTCTTCAGTCCATACCCAAACTTCAGGGTTACACACTTGCTGGTTTTTGTATTTAAAAGTATACCATCACATCCTGTCTATAGTTTAAATCTTCATCTGGCAATATGTCAGAGAAAAAGCTTTGTCCATATGGGCATGACTTTAATCTGGCAATTGTTCAGCTGACATCATTGCATATAGAACATAACATCATTAGGAGTATTTAATGTGTTAGTGTTGACTGTACTTTAGGAAACAGGAGAAAAAAAAAAGTAATAACATGTTCTCATCTATTGTAGTAATAGTGCAATTCCTAGAAAGATGAAACTAGAAAAGTGATGGTGCTTTCCTGTGTATTTGGCATTTTTGGCTTTATGGTAAGGAAAAGTTTTATTGTCTACCAGTAACACAGCTTTTCCTCACTGCTGGGTGGTGTATTTTAGTCAGAAGAAAAATGCCCCAGGTTTTTCCTGCAGAGTGAAAATTCATTTTTGATCCACAGTGTCATCCAGTAATGACGTGGTGTTCAACAGCATGGCTGTTCTTAAGCAAGTGATAGAGAGCTCTCAGAAGTTCTGAGCTGACAATCAAAACCATAATATTCATTCCTATTGCAGATTTGAATTATGAGCATGTTGATTTACTGGCTTGAACTGCATATTTTTCATAGAAAATTTGAACAACTACTTCTTGAAAGGTAGATGTGTTCTCAGGAAGCAGCAGGAAATAAGAATCAGGATTCCTTGTTTGTGAGTACAGAAAAGGGGACATCTATGAAATCATAAAGTACAGGAATCAAAGGCTTAAAAAACAAATCTAAATCCACAGTAGATTCTCATTTATTTCATTGAACTTTGTGTAAGATCTTTAGGGGACTAAATTTCAGAGCAGATATTGACAGAGAATATATGCTTCAGATAAAATGCCTTTATAATCTAATTCAACTCCTATTTAAATAAAGTTCTGTTATTTCAGTGGATGCAGGAATAGCTCCGATGTAGGAAGAATTTGTAGCTATTATCCTTGCTAGTTTTCATAATGTATATATTGCTGCTACAAACACATTTAGCATCAGTTACTGCAAAATACAAAGAACATCTATCTACATGATCATATGCTATGAGCAATACCCAATTCAGTAAGTGTAAGAGATATCTAAAATGAATTTAGTCTGTTACAACGTACAGTACCTGAATTTGATTCATTGCCCGTTATCAGTATACCAAATATCACTTCTTTATATGAATGTTTTACATTTGAAGTAATTGAATTATACTGATTTATATGTGATTTAAGCTGATTGTTGATATAGTAAAAACATTACCTTTATTGTTCATTTGCTCTTTTCACACTTCAAAGAATTTCATCTGTACATACACTGTACCATCTGCAGATTTGTCAATTTTCAATATAAATAAACAGAACAGCTTTTTTTTAAACTTGAATGTTAAGAAACAGAGGCTTAAAAAGTATAATGCAGCCTAATCTTTCTCTGCTTTACCTCTAGAGAGCCCTATCTTCATATGTGTATCTAAGTAGTAGAATACACTGACAATATAGAGAATATTTCTTGTTTTCAAAGATCCTTACATTCTGTTACAGAAAACAAAGATTCTTGTTTTCTTTATTCTTACGATATAAAAACTTTATGACTTTAAAAAAACCCTGTCTTCCTAGTCAATATTAGAAAGAAATTGTTAGTTCTATCTCTTGATTTTAATTAGGACAATTAAAAAGTGAAAGGAGAAAAAAAAAAGTATTTGGCAGTGATAACACCTCTTTTCTGCTTTATACTGCTTATATATTAGATTCATGCTGGAGGTTTAGTATTAAAATGATGGTTACCCACATGAGAAATACTGTTAATAAGCTTTTTAGATGAGCTTTTCAAATATTTGCTGTGATGATAGAAAAATTATTTTATTACCCATTTGTTAAAAAGTAAACATTTTACTGGATTCACTTATGTTTAATAATGTCTTGCAGGCCTTTTCAGAATAGTGGCAGTTTCATATCAGAAAAAAATCCATGCAGCTTTCCAAGGCACACCTACAGAAAATTTACCCATTCTCATCCAAGAAGAAAATATGCATAGTTCTCTGAAGTTTAATATCCTTAACGAAGAGTAGTGTGATGTAAAATAAAGTTAATTTTTCATGTTTACTAATTGAATTGCAGAAAAATAGTCCTTTGAAAATTTATATTTTAAATCCCATACTGAAGTCCAGTTCTAGGAGGAACTGAACACCTGCAGCTCCCAGTAACCCTCTAGTGGCATCTGAAATGTTTTACAGGAGTATAAATAAACACTAGAAGAGCAAATACTTAGCTTGTGAAGCTTATAACACTGCTATTTAGTTAAAGCATAATTAAAATTTTTACCTAATATTTGTAAAATGCACAGGAAGCTTATACAGGCAGTAATAAACAGTTTACATACCAGGTCTTGGCTGCATTGCTGGACATTTAGAAGAACATTTGTTATCAAGGCTGTTCACAACAAACGTCAAATTAGCGACTTTGCTGTCAACATAATGTTCTACATTGTTCATATTTATGAGGCTCATCTTCTCTAAACGACCCTGCAGCGTCTGAATCTGGTTCTTTGCATTTTTTAAGCTGGTTGCCATTCTGTTAACTTTGCTTTGCAGTTCTTTTACTCTGTTATCTTGTATTTTGCTGTTTTCTTCTGGAGCTTCTGCATCAGGTAGCAGGAGTTCATTTCTACTGTCTCTTTCTTGGTTGTCATCTGCCTGCAGCTTGCAATCTTGGCAGCATTTCTTCAGCTTGTTTACTGCTTCTTTAAGGGTCTGTACTTCTTTGAGGGTCTTCTCAAGCAATTTGAATTCTTTAGGTAACTGGATGGTCATCTGAGGCAGATTTATCTGATACGGACAATCCTCTCCTTCATCACATTTCCGATTAGTTTTGAGCTTTATAGGACAAGTCTCAGTATCTTTGCCTTCTTTAGCATCCTCTCCACCTTCTAAAACAACTGCAAAGACATTTGTCAAAGCGAGGAGTGCTGTCTTGAGCAAGACAAAGTAAACAAGCAGCTTCATCTTCACAGAGAAACTAGCAGTATGAGGAAGTATGCAAAAGTGGAGCAACTTTATAAGGGCAGCCTGAAGCCTGTGAGTTATCAGACTGCCTACACTGTTCTCAGAAATGGGTGGGAGTGCTTGCATCACGAGTATTAATAGCAGAGCAAAGTAGGTAGTTCTTCCAAGTGCAGCACGTTTCAATGAGTATTTCTGACTCAGAAGTAGTGTATGTAAGCAAAATGATGAAATGCATGTGTGCTGATCACTTCTGCAGTTTGATTTCATCCTTTGTTGTACACGGATTTTCCTTTTTGGGAAAGAACTCACTTAGCTCTGTGTTGTAACAGTCTTCTAACATCTGTTTCTTAGCATTTGAATTTTCTAAAACTGCTTTCCAAAACCAGAATAGTTTTATAACAGCAGGTGGAAAAGGTGAAAAACAGCCCCTTTCCCAGTTTGAGCTCTATCACAGCAGTAGCTTCAGTGACACTCAGTCCCCTTCTTCCTAAGACTTTTAAAAACTGAATAGATGTTTTAATGAAAATTATTGAAATGCCAAAACATTTAAAAACACACATATAGTTTTGGTTCCATTTCTCAGGATAGAGTCACAAACTAGGGAGGGTGCACTTTCTTCTTCCTATTTTACCTAGCACTGCTTAGAATAGTTGTCTGGACTATTCATGATTTGTCTGGTACATCACAGTTAAAATTCACCATTGTCTGACTCCGAGTACTTCTTATTGAACCTTTCTAAGTTAAGTGAACTTAAGAAACATGCCACAGCCCTGCTTTGATTCGTGGGCATCAATTGTCCAGAAAGCACAAAGCAAAACCTGGTGTTCTGCATAATATCCCAAATTCTAAATCTAGAGCAAGGAAGAGAGCTAGGGAAGGAGCTCCCATGGACCCATCAGTTTGAGTTATTCGTTTCTGTATTCCTGATTTCAGTTCCTGCTTTTCTTTTTATTGTGCTTTGTATCAGCTTCCAGAGTTAATCATGTACTTTGCATGACTAATCACACCAAATACAATACTTCAGCTGTAGGTAACAATTACCATGTACTTCCTCATTTTTGGTCTACAACCACCGTTGCCATTCTCACGTGGTGCCTGTGCGGTTTTAATGATCTGTGCCATTCTCCTTGTGCCACAAAGCAAAGCTACATGGATATTTCTTTGTGCATTCACAGCTCAGTCAAGAGCCAAGTAACGTTCATGAGTAAAGGATTTTTACACCAGTTCTTGTTTAATTAGTCAAATCTGAACAATTTATTTCCCTAAACCCTATTTGAAATTAACCATAATAAAGATTAAACATTAAACAGACATTAGTCACGCACATACACTCTCTAAATTCATGATCACTGGAATGTTACTAGATTTTATAGAGACCACATGCACTGATAGTGCAGGAGGGAGGCTTGGTAAAAAAATCTGTCCAACCTGCTACAACAATTCTTTCAGATGCCTGCATAGCACAATGGTCTGAGCACTTTCTTGGGAAGTGGGTTTTGAATCTACCTTTCCCATATCCTAAATGAACGTCCCGAACCTGCCATGGTACCGGTTATGTAGCAAAATTGTGTATCTTTCAGATCATGACAGCTCCCCAGCAATGAGGTCGAAAACCTCCCCAAAGACTGCAGCTTGTGTGTAAGATATTGATGTCACTTTAGTTTTGTTAAATATGCATCAAAACAGAAATATTTGTAACAGATTAAATGCATGATTTTAATTCATGAATAAAACTTTAGATTTTTCATTTTGATCAATAGGGTCCTAAATTTTTTTTCGATCTGTCTAAGTTCAGGTACTTATAGAGCCTTGTTCTCCTATATGGCTGCTACTGTCAAACTGAGGAGAGTTATACTAGCCCCTTTTGAGGGGCTTTAGAAACATAATTGAGTTCCTAAATCCTTGTTATTTGGGAAGCCACATTGCCCCACGATGTTGATTGTTCAGCTTAGTTCTTCTGGGACCTTGAGCAGGACAAACTATTTTATATCTGTAAAATTAATAATAATTATCCTTGGTAGACCACATCTTATGAATTGCCTTGAAATGTTTAAATACATATCAAATAGTGTTATAATTTATGACTGTTGTGCTGCATTGAAAACCTAAAATGTCATTAGAATTTAGTAACTTCAAGATGAACAGAAATTTCTAGTAATGCTGAATGTCAAAGCAAAGAAATTTCATATTGTAATGTGAGGTATCTGAGCTTTCCAAACATCTTTGTCCTGAAATAGTCATTCTGTGGCCCCTTATTTACCTTCATTTTGGGATATTTACTTCCCCCTTTGGATGACATTCTGTAATCTTGAGATGCTCTGCTATCCTCCTGATCTTGTTATTAGTCTGATGTTCTTCTAGGCTATCAGCAGTCTTCCTGGAGCCCGAGAGACCAATTTCTCCATCAGGTGTCCACATGCTTCTTCTACCTGGAGAAGTCTTGTAATTGAGGGCTGTTCTTTCTTCCTATTCTGTCAGGGAATGCCCACTCCCAACAATCTGTCAGCTCTCTCTTCTTCTTTCAGGCACTCAAAGTATTATGTCACAGCCTTTTTCATGTTTCATGCCTCTTCTCTTGCTTGATAAAAATGAAGCAAACTTCCAAAACTGAGGTCTTCACAAGTCTTTGCCCTTAAAAAGGGCACAGGTCTGTATAATACTTAAAACTTTAAAGTAGTTAAGCAATCACAAAATCCAAAAGCCAATCTTTTTCAGCTGTGAAAGGATCTGACTGAATAACAGCTGATGATCACAAGTGAGAATTTTCTGCCAAGGTCTTTTGTTTGGTTAAAGGTCATTTTCTTGTAGCTTTTAATCTTTTAGTCTTCTTTTTAGGAACTTGTTTTTCCTCCTGTGGAGGGGATCTTACAGGCATATCTTCCTAAAGTTAAAGTAAATACCTGACAGCTCATGATATTCTAAAATTCTACCAAAGATTTAAATTCTGTTCCCAGAACTACTCATGACTGCAAGTTTAAAGAAGTAATATATTTTGTTCTAACAGACTTGTCTGAGAACTGTTTATTCAAAGTTTATCAAAAGCAGCATGAAGTTGCTCTGAAAAATCATGGGATTTCAAAGCAAGTTTGTTTTTCTGGGAGATAAAGGAATGTAGGTCAAATAGAAAACAACAAAGTTAAGCCTGTAGGCAGATGTTAGTTTAAGTAGTGACTATAGCAGTTTAAAACCTGACAGTTTGGCATCTGTTTGATTTCTGACTTTGTTCTGAGAGTTAACAACTCCTGCAGAAAAGTTGCTGCAAAACATCCAGATTTGTGTAAGTAGTTCAAATGAGTGGTATGAACAAATCTGAAGCACATTTGGGCTCATTCGTATTTTTTATTAAATAAATTGTTTTCTTTTTTAACTCCTTAGTCTTCATGTCAGCAGTCTTCATGATGGCAACTGGATGATGGGATTATCTGTTCAGCTTCCTCATGTGTCCATGAGAACGCATCAGAGCATGAAAAGGAAGGCAGTCCTCTTCCATTTAATTTTAATTGTTAATATTCTTACTGAGCTGCAGATTACATAGAACTGGGAGCTGCATCGGTTCTCTATCTATTTAAGTTGGTCTTTGCTTTATTTATAAATTCTGACAACAGGCAGAAAAGCAATACTGACATAGAGCATATAAGGAGTAGATAGCATATTTATATAAGCAATTTTAAATGTAATACATGTTACAAAACTCATGTGGTCAAAGAATATCACCACTCCTGTTGAGGTGGGGACCATGTTTGTGAAGAAAGACATCCATGAAACTAAGTTCCTATTCATTCTGTTTCTCCCACATCTGAAGTTCTGCCTCCTCCAAATCTAATCTTTTCTTTATAGCCACAGAAGGTGCTGTAGTTGGCTAAGTATATGGAGAAAATAAACCAGAAAGCACTCCAAGAATGGTAACACACCAAATACAAAAACTTCTCCCTGCTTTTTGGGAAAGTTCATTTTTGGTTCCTACAAACCTGCTCAGATAAAAGTAGTTGGTGCAAGTGGATACTCAGTGTCCTCCTTTTGAGATTCATGGCCAAACAGTGATAGCAGGAAAGCAAACTCCTTCCCTGAAAGTCTCTTCTTCCCGCTCCTACTGAGCGGTGTGAGACACAAATTGCCACCAGATGCAGTATTTTCTCACCTACTGTATCATCATGATGGTGGCTGATTTTTATATTTTCCATGTAGGGATTGCTTTTTCCCATGACCTGGGTGACAAAACTACTGTTATGAACTATGACTTGGTAAAGAATTTCTGATCTTATTTTTCCTGGTTGTTATTTGTTAGTTTTAGAAGGCTTTTCAGCAGTTTATTTTTCATTAAAGGATGCCTGCCTGATCCATCTGTAATTAAAACAGCAAAATTGTAGAAATGATGTGTAAGGCAACACAGTGCTAGATCTACCATAAGCAGTTATACTAATGTTTTCCAGGTATGCCTTTACCTTACCCCTGCTCTCAGTTTTGTCTTGTTTATGTAGCATCATGTACATTATCCTACTAGTGTAGCTATTCCTATCTGTACTTTAAAAGTTTCCCAGTCTACAAAAAGCAATTCAGAATTGCATTGAAATACAGATAACTACAAATTATGGTGTAAATAAATATTTACAGACTTAAATTAGTGATTCTATCTTCTTCTCTTAAAATACTTGGAAATATGTGCTGAAGCCTGAAATACTGTTGAGTAGAAAAATTCCAGATAATTTCGGAAGCGCAAGTTTTCTAAATTCTGTATGAATATTTGAGGTGAATTGAAAAATGAGTGGTGTAAAAGATGGAATAAAAAGTGTAATGATGATATTTACTGGACATACATATATAAATTTTGATGTAATACTTTTCAGTAAAAACAGATTTTAGGTCATCTAAACATCTGTTGCTTAGTCTGAGCTAGTTAGTCATCTTTGGCTCGCTCAATCCTCAAAGGCAAGTAAGAGCCTCACTGAGGATATTTCTTGTTTCTTATAAATGCTGGAAAGCAGGCTCAAATAATATAATGAGTTATATTTTGAGTTATGTTTTATTATTAAAAGTAATCAGAATCTTAAATACACTGGCTTAATTATTCTCTATTCTGGCATCTCTTTTTGCCTTCCTTGTGCATCCTAAAGTCTAAAGGCAATACATTTCAGTCTTTAGCTGCATGGTTTGGGATAAATATGCAAGTAAGACAAGTAGGGCAGTCAATGCTAATATCCAGGGTACTTCAAGACAAGTCAGTATCTTCTTTTGTGTAAAAAGCAGAGCAAGCTGTTGGTACATCTTATAACTGGTGCAATATTTATTCAGCCACTGCCTCCTTATTCAGTCACCGCATTTTCAAATTTGACAGGACAGGACCCTGATGTAACCTGGTCTAACTTTGAAGCTATTTCTGCTTTGAGCAGGAGGTTGGATGTTGTGGTTTGAGGCTTGGAA
>NW_008615326.1:0-1639 GCF_000691845.1 Merops nubicus
TCGCCTTGCACAGGCTGGGACGCCGGCGAAGCACGGCCCCGCCGTCCAGGGCATGCAGCCCTGTGGCTTTCCCCTCCTGCTGCAGGACTTGGGTGTTTTCCTTTGAAGTCCCGGCTGGAGCACGCTGATACTGCCCATCTCCCCCAGTTGCTGGACACGGGGTCCAAGACCTGTTCTGGTCCCCACAGACCAGGGATCACAGTCCATCTGCTCTTCTCCTGGGTGTGGGGCTGTATCGGTGGCCCCAGGGCTCAGCTGTCCCTGAGCTGGGGTGCAGCATAGCTGTGTGACCCCGGGTTGGTTTTGCTGAGAAAACTGCTGCTGCACTGTGAGAAAATACATCAGCTAATGCCAGGCAAGATAAGAGAAGTCAAAACATAGACAGCATTAAAGTTGTAAAGATGAGGATAGCTAGCAATGCAAGGCTCCAAAAGTTAATGCTACGTGAAAAGGGATAATCCACTGAAAGCGCTGGTTCAGTCACTGTCCTGCTCTAAAGGTCTCTGGGATGGAGCTTAGTTCTGAGTCCTTGGCTCAGCTGTAACTCTGATGTGAGGCTATGTCCCAAGTGCTGGGCTCTGAGATTGGGCATGGAAAAAGGAGCACATGAAAAAAAAAAAAAGGAAGGAAAAGAGTGGCTGGGCAAGTCATAGATAGGGAGATGTCCATGAGGATGTCCACTTAGTCCACTAGCAGGTAGGAACTATGAGGAATTTGAGTGACCATGAGGTGAACATGAGCACAGACAGCTGAAGAGCACATGTGGCCCTGCTCGAGTGCAGGCTCCCACTCTGTCTTCTTCCACCTGCCTCCAACAACTCCCTCCTATAGAAAGGGCATCTTCTTCCCTGAGCTGGAAGCCCCATGGGAGAAGAGTAGGGACAGCAGCTCTCCAGCCATGTCCCAGGAGTGGTGACCCACAGATAGCTGCTCTGGCTCACAGGCACTGGCAGCCAGTACAAAGCTATGCAAAAAGCAAGCCGGGACGTGACGAGGGTTTGCACAGGAGTGAATAAGCATCTGGGCAAGGGAGGCTGAAGGTGAGCTTGTTGAGCTTGCGTCAGCCCCGTGTGTGGTAAGAGGGGACTGGACACGCTGGACATGCAATTGGGAGATTTGTAAGGAGCAAACAGAGGTTGAGGTGTCCATGTCAGGGTGGTGGTCAGCTGCTGCAACCATCCCCAGGTGTAAACATCTACAAAAGGCCATTCCCATGATGAGTGAGACAATGTTATGAACTTTTATTTAGGAAAACCAAACACAATTCAAGTAAAGTGAGTTACAGTGTAATTATAGAGTCCAAGAGGTGGTGTTGTTGCCCTAGAGCTATAGTTAGGCTCCTGTGGCTGGCAAGAGAGGAAGCTGAAGGTGACTCATGACTAAAATGTGAACAATTTTTCACGTTTAATATGAAATTTGACACCACCCAGCTCTTAACATCTTAATGATGTCAATAGCCAGAATATAAACTCAGAACTTGTTTTGCCTAATGCTGAAAGGTAGATTTTTCTGCCAGTGCATCAGGAGCTGGCTTAGCCCCGAGCAAGGGGAGAGGCCAGGATCCTTTGCAGGCGAGCTGGGCCGGTGCCCTGCGGCAGGTACAGCTGTGCCACCGCGGCGCCCGACCCCGGCCCGCACA
>NW_008615327.1:0-7932 GCF_000691845.1 Merops nubicus
TTATTATTATTATTGTATTTCTCATCTAAAATACTTTTTAAAAGAAACAAGGTAGGACAAGAGAATTAATATTAGCATGGCTCATCTTAAAAACAACAAATGCAGGTGAAGATAGTAGCAAGAAGGGAAGACAAAGGAGAAAAGACTCTTGCATGTTACTACTCTTACTTTGCATGCTTACCATTTTAACAAATGAATTCTTTTATTCCCCTGGAAAACTACAAATCCTGCAGCTGTGAATCCTAAAAATGTAGTTGTCCCCGTTGAGTCCTTGAAAGAGAAAAAAAAAAACATTTTTTCCCCTCATCTAGTGAGGTATTCCTTACTGGTAGCACAAATTCTTACTTCAGTATAGATAACCTCTATTTCATTTTCCTTTCTGAAATAAATTTTGCATTCAAGTTGTATGCTACTAAAGAACAAAAACTGCTCTTGGCAATACAGGCCTCATTTAATTCTAGACATTTAGAGAAGTAACAGCATCTTATGCTTTGTTTCCATCTACCTGCTGCTGATGACAACAGGGAATCCCTAGGTATACTTACTTACATTTTTGATACTTACTTCTATGCATGACCCATTCTTGATGTGCTTACTAACTACAAACCAGAGATGCTTCAACACCGAGATTTTTTAAGATTTTTAAAATACATTGTTGCTTTGTAAGATGTGTTGGAAGTACTTCTGAGAGACAGCATTTATTACAATAAGCAAGTGTTCTTGAGTACTAACCAGAACATATGGTGATACTTGCCTTTCAAAGAGGAACGGTCATTTAAAAAACTTTTAGTTCCACAATAAAAGTTTTGGTTCATCGTTTTTGAGTAATGATTCAATTGAGTTTTGTATTAACTGGATTTCCTGTTCATCCCAGGTACCAGATCCTCATTTTGCTAAAGTTAGTCAACTTTGTTTAGTTTCATATTCCACCAATGAAATAAGGGAAAACAGAAATAGTGATGTTTTTGGAGTAGTAGCCACAGCACTAGAAGGTGTATGTTGTAAGGAGCCAGGGAAGCACCTTGCTTTGCAGTTCACTTCCAGGACACTGAAAAATTTTCCCTAAGCATGGGCTGTGAGTCCTTTTATGCCCCCACACTAGAAGCTTGGACTCCGTATTTCACACAGGAGCACCATTCCTAGCAAAGTATATATGAAATCTGATGCACCTTTGTGTTAGAGCTGACTGTTTAAAGGTGCTTACCACCAGAACTGATAACTGCACAACACTGTTGTTCCTCCAGATGAGATGGCATACAAGCTAAAATAAAAGCGCTGTTAAAACCTGAAGCAAGTAATACTGAAAACAAACACTGAAGGTTATGCAGATAAAATCCTGTAATTAAAAATGCAGGTGGAAGGGATAATCAGAACTGGTAACTGTTAATAAAAGTGTTATATAAACTTCTAATTAAAAAAAAAAAAACCCTTTTACTAAACTATTAAGTATAATCACCTTCTTATAGAGAACCACAAAACAGCAAAGTGGAGGAATATGAAAATGCATATCCAGTTCTCCGCACTGTACACTTAGCTTGCTATTCTTCCTACAATCTGCACATTTTGATGATGTTTGAAAAACTGATCTGCCAAGGACTAACAATTTGTTGTATCTTCTGGACAGAATAATGGTGAAACCTGAAAATCCCTCCCAGGGGGTTTGGAACTAGATCATCTTTACGATCCCTTCCAACTGAAACCACTCTACAATTCTATGATACACAAAATATTTCACACCTTGAGTACTTAGAGAAACCTTTGCATTAAATGCAAAGAAACTCTTTAGTATAATCAAAGCTTTTGTTATGACACTCTGCTACATTCTCCTATGATGTTCTGCTTCCTCTTGAGAAACTTTTTATTTGGCTGATGCAGAAATGTCAACCAGTCAATGTTCTTCCAAGACTTAAACATAGTACGTAGGTCCAGGGCAAGTTCTTTTACACATTACACCTTATTTGTGCTTGGACAAAAACCAGAGCTAAACCAGTTATATTAATGGCATTTCACTAAATGCTAGCAAGAAGAGCATTTCATTAGATGTTAGTAAAAAGAACTGTTACCTTGCAAGGATGAGGATCAACACCGTAAGTTTCCAATGAATATGCTTTCAGGAGCAAGTTAAATTCAGCAACAGCTGGGCTCTGACCTCTAAAATTACAAAAGACAAAAGAAACAGTAGTTTGAGAGCAAAAATAAAAGAATTTTTGACTGAAGAGTTTAAATGCCGAAAACGGGAGGAAAGAAAATTTCTTACTGAACTACAAACTATACCAACCATGTTCTGTTTATAATACAAAGATAGTAAACTTTTCACAGGTTTTGTCCTCCTAAAATGGACAGTGCTTAATATTTTGAGATAAATTTTGATGCTGTTTTGTTTTTTTTTTTTTTCTTATTTCTGAGATATGTTATGCAGTATACAATATCCTGCAAGCATTTGTTGTTGTCTTTTGCTCTACATGCACATCAACCTGAATATTAAATAAACCTCAGCATCTTTTTTCCACAAACTCTTGCTCCCCAAATTATTTAAAAGGACTGTGCAGATTAACAAACATTCCTTCCAGCACAGAGAATAAACATGGCAATCATATTACGCTGTCTCCTCAGATGCATGTCTAATTATAGCAGTGTCTGTTACCATCCTGATAGTTTAGAATCTGTCAGCATTTCCATTATATGCCCCTATTTTTAGGGTGTCTATAATCAACCATGGATATACACTAAATCCTGTAACATAGCATGCAAGACTTGAGTTCTAAAGTCAGTTTTATTATTTGATTTTTGCTCTTCCAGCTCCTGCCATTACAATAAGCTCTAACAGACTTACAATGCCTGTTTGCCAGTGAAATGTTCCAGGCATTATTCTATCTATCTGAATGACTACAGTACATGATTCTGATAGATAATATGGTTTGCTGACAGTTAGCACTGCTTAGGGCTTTTAGAAAGCCAGGCCTCATAAATACTTCTCATGTTTGTTTTGTTTTGTTTTGTTGTTTTTTTTTTAATGAGCCATAGGCAGGAATATGAAGGATTTAATTCTTCAAGGAATATGGCAATAGCCATACTTTATCTCACCTCTGCATTTTGGGGTCCAGTCTCACACTGTAACCAATGACTCTCAGGAACTGGCATTTAAAAACTGCTCTGGGCACTGGTGTAGAATAATTTCCCTAAAAGTCTATTATCACCCAGTAGCTATAAACCAACAAGCATTGACATAAATTATTATCTGGCCCAAAGTTCAATTTCACAATTAAGACAGTATCTAGCATGTTCATGAATGTCAAATTCTATTTGGAATCTACCAAGCTCATGCCCTGTGGCAGCGTGTCAATAACCTTTTCTATTACAAAACTGTAATTCATGTTCATGTGTACTTCACTGCTCATCATCTCCCAGTCAATCCCAAGATACTTCTTTGGCTTCTCCCATGTGTCTTTTGGTCCCCTTTGAGACTACTATTTAGTATCATATTGTGGTTGAAGTTTAGCTTTTAAAGAAAAGAACACATGATATTAGAGAAGTGCCATTCCTCCCTTTTTGTTCTCTTTCTCACCACTTTCTAATGGAGAAAAACAAGTAAATCCATCAAGTTTACACCAAAAATGACAAATGTGCATTTACACTGCTAAATATTTAAGGACAAGACAGCACAAAAAAAACCAACCAAACAAACAAAAGCTTATTTTGCTCAATCACCTTTACTGATGGCTCTACAAAGCAGTTTTTCTCCCTTTTCAATACTAATAAATCACAACTTTAAGTGTAATCACAACTCTAAGACCATAAATGAGCCTTAGAAAGGAACAAGGCTCTGAACCTATGCTGTCTTTGTGCACATCAAGTGGAACAAGCTGAGGTGCTTGATAAAATAAATTGCAGAAGACATGGACAAGTTTGATCTTATCAGATTACAGGCTAACCTAATGGCTAGTGTGCAAAACCTTAAAAGAATGTCACAAAGCAGAAGAGTCAAGGGCAATATCAAATGGAAAAAAAAAACCCTTATCCGTCCCTTATTTAGGGATTACTATCCAAGTCTTGATAATGTGCTTTACATCTGTAACTTAGCAATGAAATTTTTCTTACTAAATAATACTGTAACTACAGCAATGTCAACATTTTTTAATCAATCTCTGTTTTACCACTAGATATGCTTTTGATTCTTTGTCAAAAAGCCTTTAAGCTTTCTACATTCAATAAACAGACTTACACAAAAATGTAGAGTTTCCTCACTTCATGCAAGTGTTCCAAATAATACCTCTTACAGTGGAAAAAACGGAATATTTAGACAACACATCTTTGCTGTTTCCTAACTCCATTCTTTCAGCAAAGTCAGGTCTCTGAGTGTATTTTATTACTTTTTTTGATTTTATATGACTTCCCAAATTTTTCAGTAATATTCAGCATTAAATAAAAGATGTATTCCTTTCCATATTTTGCAGCCACTAGGACCAGTAAAAGAGACCATTACACAGAAAAGTTTCTCCATACCATGCAAATAATAAAATTTGAATTACTTGTGAAAGTGGAGCCCCACAGTTATTAGGTACAAATTAATGATTAAACCTAGGAATCAATCACTCTAGAAGTTCCTAATAAAATTTTAATGAAACAAGACTTTAATGGAAGTCTGAAAAGTCTGCAGCACATTTTGGTTTTTTCTTTTAGGCTGATGAGAAGTACAAACTAGAGGATGTACAAGCTCTTTTTATTCCTCGCAGGGCCCAAACTCTGAAGCACTTCAAAGGCCAGGAAGCTCAACAGGGAATACTTCCCGGGTGTGCTACAGCAGTGATCTGCTCGCTGCTCACAACATTTAATTCCAGAATTTTCTCCCCTTCACACGTTTCCTTTCACGTATGTATGTGTTACATTCTGAATTCGTGGAACAGTGAAATTCATGAATCAGACAGCACCAGATTGAGCATTAACTCCTTCTAACAAACAGAGAAGACTATATGGCAGCAACAGCAAAGAAAAAGCATTTTCAGTGCTATTCTTGGTTTCTCGCTTCCCAAATAACCTTAACGAAGTCAGTTAATCTATCTTTTCTGATTCTCTTACTGATTTATAAAGTGCTGTGAGATACTAGTATTAACATGCTACTAATAATAGTAAAAGGAATAATTATTGTCCATCCTTTTGCTTCACCTCTGTCAACTTTACTTGCTGCAGACTACGATAGAAATACTGTGCTTGAGCACGATCCATGTACAATTAATTTCTGGGTATTTACGGTCTGTAAGGTGTTCCAGTGTAATTCATGCAAAGAATAAGTAAGTATATACATAGTGAGCTGGCTTCTAGAAGCACTATGTATTCACCTCCATGCAAACCAGGGAAAAGAACCAGTCATAAAGCTTTAAATAACATAGGCTGAGTATCTCAAAACACTTTTTGCCCCACCCTCCAACTGTGGATGTACTTCACTGTAGTCCTTCATGAGAGACTGCAGTGACTATTTCAAGAAGGATCTCCATCCTTTAAATATTCTTGTTGTTGTATCCCAGATCTTGTACAGGACATGCCTCAGCAGAACAGGGTTGACCTAAACAAAGTCCAGAATTCTGCATGAAGAATCAACACAGATCACAGAACTGATTACCACATGGGTGAGGTTTTGCTGTTGTTTCTTCAAACCTTTTTAGAGGTAGTTGAGGCTCCAGTACCTATACAATTGTAGCTAAAGGTCTTGTGCAGTTTTTACTTTTTCTTTAACCTCAGGAGATTTTGGCAGATAGTGGACATGTTTTTAAATAGAGTCTGTCTGCTATTATTTTTAGTCACAATGAAGGTGCCAAGGATGACCATGTGGTATTGAAACACAAATCCGCTACAATTATCAGTGTTGCAGTTGTACTGGACACAACAGCACATCAACAGTGGCAATTTCAGAGAAAAGCACTAAATGAAGACACTGGTAAACAAAACTGCACTGTAGGCTGTGGCTCAGTTTGCCAGAATAGGGAGGCCAGGCTTTGCACATTGCCCAAGCAGCAGAGCTGCTCCCCTAAGAACTGCCCGGGCCATCAGCACTGGGGAGAGAAAAGCCCTTGAACAGGTCTGTGCACAGAGACCTCATCACCTGGCAAGCAGCTGAATTGCTGAAATGTTGCTGCAATGTATTAAAATTAGAAAACTGCAGAACACTCCAGTATCAATTTTAACTTACACTGCAAAATTGTTTTTTCTTTCAGATACGCTTTCCTTATCCTAGGATTCTGTCTCAGTAATCACTTTAAAACAATAACCAAATTCTTCTAGTGAGTCCATTAATGCTGATGGGTTTAATTTTACACCATGCACACGGTTATAACATGTGCCACTTACATAACTCCTCCTAGGAGAACACTTCAAACTCCTTGTGTGTCTTCAGAGATTAGGCTGAGTTGCATCTCTGAATTCTGTGTTTAGGTATCTGTATTTCAATTTTATTTCCTAAATTGATACAGTGATGTAGACAGCTTTAAGCCTATTCAACAGATGGGATACATTTACAGAGCAGATGCAGTTTTAATTTACCTAATATTTATTTAAAATCTGTTCCCAGGATACAGAGACATCTACTGAGCTATCTGGTTTTAATACCACAGAAGATTCATCCTTCTAGTCCAGACACACCTAGCCCATAAAGACTTCTCCCAAACAAAGAGGTGAGGATGGAGACGGGAATAGGTCCTTTCAACTGATGAAGAAACACCTACATTTTAGAAATTCACACTGACATCTGAATTCAGCAGTCTGATAAATATGCAGAACCCAAATCCAAACATCACCACTAACAGGCAACAACTAGCTTGGTAGAAACGATGACATTTGTGGAATATGACCACTCTCCCCAGGGCTGAGGAACAATGTGTGCACATACACACACGCAAAACAAATTTCCTAAAGCTACAAAATTGCTAATGTTTCAGTATAAACAGCTACCTTTTTTCAATTCAAGTAGACTCTCTTTTCTAATGAATACATCTCGGAATTCCCATTAAAAGAAAAATCACATGTATTGTTATATCACTTCAGTTTTTCATTGTTTCAGATAGACCTTTGGGAAAAGAGAAGAGAAAATAAACCTTTTATCAATGTGAGTTTTGGAACATACTTGTCCTTCTGAATGGATTGCCTTCATGTATACAAGGCCATTAGATACCAATGTGATGAGGGTAGCACAAGAAACTAAATATAAAGCGTAGATGAGTGTGCTGCCAGCATTAAGTGTGTAAAAGCAGATAATACATAGATTTAATTGCACAAAGCTCTCAAATTAAACACAAGATCCAACCTATTCTGAACTTGCTAGATGGGAATTTTGTTTTAGCACTTTTAATGTATTCAACAACATGCAAGTAGTTGCTTTAATCTTGGATCAAATTATATTAGCACCCACAAAGAGAAGCATTTTCTAGCAGCCCTTGCCAAGTCTTCTAGGACAGACTCCCAAAGTATACTCCAGTAGTAACATTTGTAGTAGAGACTGGGAAATCCTGTACTCCTCCTGACGCAAGAATTTGAGCACCCACAGTAACCAAAGGTGTGGTGATGGGAATACAGCAAGAAAGCAGCAGAGGAAAGGTAAAAATGCCAAGTTGTTACAGTTTAGAAGATGCAGCAAAGATTAAAAATGTTACAAGCCTTTCAAATAAAATTTAAACAGCACTTCTCATTTAACCTGGATAAAAGACAAGCATTGATTTGCTTCGCTGTTTTTCAAGAAAATATTTCAAGAAAAATAAGCTAAAGCTTAAAAGTTTAAATTGCTTCTGAGATAATTAATAGCAGAACATGGTAGTGACTTCACCTCTTCAGAGAAACAACTTCTCCCAATTCAATTTTTGGTAAAGCTGGAGTATTTGATATACACAATGGAGACAACAGTCAATTCAGTAGCACTCGAACACAGAATCATAGAATCATTTAGGT
>NW_008615328.1:0-4191 GCF_000691845.1 Merops nubicus
GGGACTCCACTCGTCACTGGCCTCCAAAGGGACATGGAGCCAGTATCCTCTTAGCATCTGTGTCTAATTCTTGCTTGGGCAATCAGCAAGTTTAACACAAGCCACAGATCCTGAGAGCAAGACAATGCTCAGCTCTGAACAGAACTCTTCTGCTGACCGACAGCAAGAGCTCTTACTTCTGTTTCAGTCACCCCATCTCACCTTCACAGTACAGTGAGGTCTGTGAGGTGCTTTGACTAGTTGAAACGTTCTGTTCTGTCTTCTTATCATACTTTTTTGTAATCATTAGGGAAAGCCTTATCGTGACGTATCACAGAAAAGACCTGAACCCCACCAGTAAAAAGCATTCAGTTTAAAGCATTAACATCCTCTCTATGACATGTACCTTCTCTGTATTTTTAATATATGCTTTCTCTGTTTAATAAAGTCTTTACATTTCTAGATTTTACACCATTCTTCTCAAGGCTCCTTCTCTGTTATCCTCCATGGGAACACAGTTTATCTTCAGGAGAAAAAGAATCCATTTGCCACCTACGCTGCTCATGCTAACATCACAGGGAAGATTATCTACTATGGGTAAAATTCTGCTGTCCTTGAAGTTTTCTATTATTAGAAAGAAGGAAAGAAGAAAGAAGGAAACCCCAGGATTTGGTCCCAGGCAGAAGCCCAAGTTCTTGACTTTGCTCAGGCAGTACAACATGCTCTCCTCCCCCCAGCCCCGTGCCCCCGTGCCCCATACCTCTGCTGCCGGGCCCCATTGGTGGCCCGTCCTCTGCAGCGGGCAGCCCTGGGCGCAGCCCGTTGTTGAAGGTGTGTCCGTCCGCAGGCTGGAGCTGCCAGTTGAGCCCCAGGAGGTGCATCGCTGCCAGGGGAGACACAAAGTGAGACAGGTCAAAACTTGGGCGAGAGAGCACAGCCAGCTTCAGTTAAACGTCTCTTGGAAAACGCAGTAAAACAGCTCGTCTTGGAGGAAAGCGAACTGCTGAAGAAAAGGCAAAGCCCAGATGGCTCATGCCCATCTCTCTTATTTTTGTTTGGTTATCACATCTTCTCAATTACTGGAACACAATAGGAATAACACTTCCAACTCAGCGTCGCAAAACAGAGGTAAGCATTTTGTTCAGACTGGCATTGTGTGCCACCTTTCCGATTCCCACGTGACGGGGGGTATATGCCTGGAAGCAGAACACTGCTGCTAATGCCATCTCTGAGTGCAGGCCACACCTGGCTAGGCATACATGCATTACAAAATTAGCTTTAGCCCTATGCATACTAACGTCATGGTAATCCACATATTTTGTGTGCATTACAACTTCTTTAAACCAACAGATTAGCAGCCTCTCTTCATTTTGTAGATTAAACTTTCCTGACAAACACGGGTCCTGGCCAATCCTTTGAGCTCACAATATTTTCTAATCCAGAGCATGAAATGTGGCCGCCTGGGCCACCCAGCGGGAGCCACGGCAGGCCCAGCGAGGGCAGAGAGGTTCCCTGCCAGCAGAGCTGCCCAGCACCAGGATCTGTCCCCGGGCCAGAGGCAGGTAAGGCAGAGGCCATGCAGCTGCTCCCCGCACCCAAGACAGGGTGTGGGAGAAAGGCCACGGCACCACCTTCACCAATGCCTGAGTGACAGGCACTGTGCTGGGGTCTAACTGAGCAAGTCCTGTCCATGATGCATCATTCTTGACAGGTCAATCGTTCAGCTAGTGGATTTATGTGCATCTTCACCTTGTATAAACAGGAGCTACCTGAACACATCTCCATACTTTCATCATACTACCCCTATGGCATCCTCCCAGTGCACAGGACTGGTGAGGGACAGAAAAGCCCATGAAGCTGTTTTTATTGACCTTCTTTACATCTACCATCAGCACTCTCCCCGTTGACATTAGATACATGCAAACCTCCATACCACCGAGAGCAACGTTTTCAGCTACGTGGTAAAATGGTGTTTGGAGGGACTCACTGTCAGTTTAGGGACAGAAAATATATATGATTATGGATACCCTTATAATTGTTCACTTCCACAGTATCAGAGCCACATAAGATTAGCAGATATTTTGCATCCAGTTACAAGCAATTGTAGAAGGGATGGTGTGGTCACAAATGGACCAGCAGTGGCCCCACAGCCAAACACTCAGAGATTAAACGTTTGGGACAGGTAAAGCAAAAGGCTTATCATAGGAACTGCCAGTTACAGTGAGCATCACTCAGACACACAATTTCTGAATGCAAGGAAGCCATTTACATGCAACCAAGTCATATATATATTCCTAAACCCCAAGAAAACAAAACAAAGGCCCCTCAACCCCCAGAATCCATCTATCCCAACTCCGGAAAATCTCTCAGCACACAATCTATGGAGAGCTTAACTTCCATATTTTCGACAACAAACAGCAGGTGAGAAGCAAGACAGCTTTCATAACATCACCTTCCCCTAGACATACCTACAGACCAAGCAGATGTCTAAGAATAGTATCTAAAATCAAGACACATCTTGTGTGAAGAGTGCAGTTGACAGATTTGACTTCATGCTGTATTTCTGAGCAATCTTCTTATTAGGGAAAAAAAAAATGAAAATACATTAAAGCATCTGTTATTTTAAAAAATACCAAGTATGAATCTGAAAAGGATGTTTTGCCAAGAAGCTACTAAAAATTTACTTCTAGGGAAGCTAAGAACTCCTGGGAAATCTAAAAAAAATTTACGTGGGATCAAATGTTTTATTTAATTACAACATTTGTTTAGGCAAAACAAACTTTTAAAAAGGCTTTTCAGTCTCATCTCAAGCAACTAATTTTCTTTTCAGAATGGCAATAAAACTGAAATATTGTTCACAAAGCTCAAACAAACAAGTCATAGTTTATACAGACTGTCCCTACTGAGTGAAAGACAGCATCTGTGCTGTAGAGGGGACAGGGCTGGGGGATGCCAGGTAGCAGAGCAGCTTGTGGTGTGCTTGTGCAATTCCCACACATCAGGGCTCCAAGGATGGAGTTTAGCTAGACCACCCTGATAATGAATTTCAAAAATTACATGGATTTCAGAGCCCTAAAATGGATACAAGACATAGAGGAGAATTAGACTTTTGTGGTTTATGCTCTCAATGTGTCTATCCAAAGCTGTATTTTTTTTTTACTTTATTGCAAGCGTAACCACAAATGTAGGTCACTGGCCGAGATGAAAGTCTACCGCTCCCAGCCCGAGCTCCTTGCAACAAAGAGCAACGGAAATCCTAACTAATAGTCTGTCCCAGAAAATTACAGTTGCTAACTTATAATTACCAGGTAAATTCAGACAAGGAATTATAAAAGATCTTATTAACATGGTATTAAGAAAAAACTTTGATCCATCTGCTTGCAAGTACACCACGATTTCGTTAATAACTCCATTGCTCTGTATTTTAATTGTAGATGCACATTAGACAGGAGCAATTAGAGCTCCTTCCTAACGGGGCAGGGATTTGCATGTCTGCTATAGTCCCTTGCAGAGAAAAGATGACAATCTTGTGCACAGCTCACGTATCTGCTACGTGATCTACAAAGTTCCACTAGGACAGCTGAAGTCACAAACATGAGGAACATTCACCTTCTACCAAGAGTGCTTCGAGAAAAGTATGTCATAGGGGCCTGGGGGGCAAGCTCCGTGTTTGCACTGCACAGAGCAAACCTGACTGGCAGCCAGCAGGGAGAACAAGAAGCTACCTATTCTCTCCTGCTTCAGAACACCATGAGATGGCAAACGTATATGATTAACCTTTTGTTCTGTTAATCAAACAGAAATGCCTCCAGCAAAGGAATAAGTAGAAGCCTGTTTAATTAGAAATATGGGGATCCGCTCTGAAGTGCATGTGTCTCAGAAGAGAAATTTGGGCTAGTGCATTTGTGCCCATTTCCCATTTTTTTCTATTGCATTTGGTTTTTTTTTAAATGACAGCTAAATAATCTGTGATGTTGTGGCTTTGCCTTCTTCCCCACTGACACACTTTCACAAGATATTACAGTACTGGGCACATTTTCTCCAAAGGATATTCACCAGACAGCTGAGCTGGGATGCTCAGCTAGATCCCAAGCTGATCGTCAAGATGTGTGCTGATTTTCCAAAACAGTCCAAGTACTCAAACACATTTCCAGAGCTCCACATTTCATTTATAGATTAACCTTCAGGCCCTCCACAGGCAAATAGAAGTGG
>NW_008615329.1:0-3139 GCF_000691845.1 Merops nubicus
TTGGGCCTGGTCATTGGCAGAACATAGCCCTCTTCTGGAAAATCAAAAACATAACACGTGTCAGCCACTCAGGCTTTGCAAATTTACACCAGTCCTGAGCTGTAAAAAGCCACTGCTTTCCACTTGCTTTCTGGTTATAGGCTTCAGGCAGTGTTGCATGTGGTCAAGATGACTTGGTCAGCTAATTCTGGTACCTTCTAAGCCAGAGACAGGAAAAGAGAAGCTTGTAAGAGGAGAAATACAGAAGGAGGAATGCCTTCCATTTTTTTGAGGAGTAGGATTTAGTGATATTGTTAATAATAGAGATTTTGAATTCCATGTCACTGGCAAAACCTTATCTCTGCAGTTTTCGGTAGTGGGGAGAATGGAGACAAAATATGGTCACTTTTGATACTTCCAGACTGTCTGTCCTTATGGTCTTTTCATCCTTTTGTGTCTTCTAGATAAATAATTTCCAGAAAGAAGTGGTAACTGTATATGCACTTCAGATTTACCAGTCTGAATCCTTTCATATCATCTGTCATACTTCATTCCAAATCTCCTATTTGTAGAGTTTTGTTGGTTTTGAAGGGTTTGGGGTTTTGTTTTGTGGTTGTTTTTTTGGTTTGTTTTTTTTTTTTTTTGACACACCCTTCTCCCCTTCACCATCCCCCCTCAGTAGCCTATGAAGGTAGTCCCTGAAATATTTTGATCGATTCTTTTACTTTAAAATAACAGATCATATAAGGTGAATTATTTCCTGTTTTTTTTTTCCTCAGTTTTATGACTGTTACTTTTATGGGTGAGTCTTTGTGTAGTGGTGTGAGTTGCATTTTATTACCTTAGAAAACAGACCTCTGCCTCACACTCTTACTTTCATGCACAGCTGAGCTGAAAGTTGTGCATATGTACTTGAGATGGAAAATAATAACTTATATGCTCTGAGAGAATTTTTTTTTTTTTGGATCTTGCAGTGTTGCATTATTGATGGGACACTAGTTAAAGCGTTTCAGTTACTTTCTTTTTTTATGTAGTTCCTAGATCAGATTACATTCCATGTTCTTTTTGCCTTTACAAACTGATAGACTTTAGATACCTTGAAGCAAAGTTACTGAATATTTTCTTTTGTTATGGGGGAAAAAAATGGAGACATATCTTGCTGCAGCTAACACATCAATTGTCATTGCCAAGCCTGTACGTCCAAAAACCTTCAGGGCACAAAGAGCAAAAGCTTTCCTGCACCTGGCTCATGAGAATATGTATAAGTGGTTGCAACAGATCTATAAAATCTACTGGCAAAAATCTGTAGTTAGTTCTCAATTGTTTAAGCAAATGAAAACCCCCATGTGCCTCTCCTTAAACTTATGGCTTCATTTGAAGCCTAGTTGAATTTTGCCTTTCTAGAGACTTCAGCAGGCTTTGGATTATTGCTGATGTCTACAACACAAGGGTCTATCTTTAGGGGACACACGATAAGAGATAGGGAAAGCCTGTTGGATCATATTCTTCATCACTCTTAATCCACTATGAGTTTGCCTACGGTTATTTTCCCTGCAGTTCTTTTCACACCTAATGGTAAATTACTTCAGCAGTGAAGCCTCCATTGGCCTAAGGAAAGCTCCCACATTTTGGTACAGCTTTCTTTCCCAAGGCTCAGTGTCCATGTTCCCTCTCTCAGCTGAAACCCTCACTCTTGGTTATATCATGTGCTGACAGATGGTACAACAACATCTCACTTGGAAAACTGAGCTGACCTTTGAGGACGTGGGGCCCTCACCTGTCTGTGGCATTTGTTTCCAAGTATGAGTCTCTTTCCTCCCTCAGGCTAGCACTAGCCAGGGCCTGCTCTTGCCTTTGAAAAAGGCAGTTGCCTTGGTGGTCAGAGAGGGGACAAGTCCTGCTTTGATCTTCCAGCACTGTCTGCTGGTAGTGAAAGCCTGTGCACCAGCTGTGATGCTCTCCTTTATTCCCATCCTCAGGGCAGGGTGACCTCCTTGCAGTACGGATGAGGGAAGAAGGGATGGGTCTCTCAAACCAAGTGACCTGATAGTAGGAATAACTGCTGCTTTTACTATTGATCATTTTACTGTAAGTATCATTTTTGCTTGCATGTTTTAAAGAGCATCAGTAGGGTCAGGCACAAAGCCATAGCTCTATAAACAAAACTATTTGGTCTGTTCAATGCTTGTATTGTGCCAGGTACAGTGGGCCTTAGACTGAAAGTGACACTGTGTTGTAACTAATAAATACTAACATCTTACAGTAATTGTTTCATTACTTCAAGAGTCAGACCCTTTAGTGGGGGTTTTGCTAATAGGAAAAAAACATGTCATTCAGCTCTGCATTTCCATTAAGGACACTGTACGAGGTTTTTCTGTGTCTTTATACTGAGATGAAGACTTGAAGTCATTATCATCGTAATAAATTTTTTAAAAAGAAAGAAGGTATTAAAGAGATAAGTTGGATTTTGGTGTTTAGTCACTTGTTTTAGGATTCTGCCCACTGCTCCAGGCAAGTGAAATAGATAATGAGGGATCTCCCATGCTGGTCATAGTCTGTGTCTCTAGGTGACAGGAAAGGCAGGAGGCAAAGGCAGGGTGCCATTGTGATCATCACAGCTCAGCTTTGACTTGCCAGCTCTTGCAGCCACACAGCTGCCCTCCCAGCAGCCTGATAGGGCATACCTGGGCTGTATTGGTCCTCTCTGCCTTTGCCACTTGAGACTGTCTTGCTTCTGCCAGGGGCACGCTCCAGGGCACTGGGAGGCAAATTAGTTTTAAATACAGGCATGATACTAGTCTGAAAGTGGAAATTATCTTCCTAGTTGTGCGACAGACTTGAGGTGATGCCTGGGATAAGTTACTTCTCTTCCAGCTTTCAAAGAACCGTGGGAATACTAATTTCCACTGATTTCCCACCACCTTGCCCTGTTTCCTCCCACAGCTGTTTCAGGGAATTTGGAACATTTCTGCAGTTTACAGATAAAAAGAAATATTTGCTTCACCTCTGCAAAATGACACTTAATACACACCAGTGTTCTCTCATGGAGGTGAAAGACCTGTCAGCCCTTAAATGATGCACTTCTTGGGAGTTTCCATCATGAATAAAAGGGGCAGCAATTTTAGTTGGATTGCTGGGTGAAATGCTGGGGTCTGAACCC
>NW_008615330.1:0-19221 GCF_000691845.1 Merops nubicus
TAATATTTAAATATGTTTGGATAGTTGCTGCTTAATATTACCCATAATTAGTGACAGAGTAGGAGGAATTACATTTTAATGTGCAATCTGACTCCCTCCTTCTACTGCTTTCAAATCCAAAACAAGAAGATTCGTTGGGTTTTGCATGCGCTGTGAGTAATCACCGTGCTGTGCCTGTCTAACACCAGACTTAGCTTTGCTATGGTGGTACCTGTTAGGGTGTACGTAGTACGTAAAGCCTTTGTTCTAACCAGCTCTAACCTATTGGCCACTTACTTCCCATACATTTTTTGGCTTCCCTCATCAAACATCTACTTTTCTTACTTGCTGATTTATCCTCATAAGCCTGCCTAATTACCCGTACGTTATGTTAGTGGGTTTTTCTGCACTCCAGGTAACTCTCCTGGATTTTACTATAGAAGATTGCAGGTAATGCTGGTAGTACTCTCCCCCACAACTCATCAATTTTAATTATACCAGAGGACCTTTCCTTTTTAAATTAAAATCTTATTGACCATAGTCTATATATACCAGGGTCAATTGCAGCACAGTCCTGCAGCAGGGCTGTTCAAGGAGACTCTGATGGCAGAGATGTTAATTGCTTAAAGGGTACCAGTGTGAAAGATGCAGGATTTTACTCTGATTGCCTGAGATAATATTGCAATAACTGAGATCTTGTGGCAGGTGGAGGGAGGTTAGGTTTAGTGATAACAAAAAAACCAACCCCAGGTCTGGCTCCGTGGGTGGCATTAATCAACACATCTCCAGAGACTTTGACAGCGTAGCGCCAATTTAACTCTGCCAGGGGTCTGGCCTGGGGTCTTCTGAAAATTCAGGGCAAAACAAAACTGGAATTTTATCGTTTTTAATGGTTTGATTTCTTTAAAGATGCTGCAGCTGCTGCCGAGTGCCAACACTCACGCTAAGGAACAGACAGGGAGGGATGAACCCACTGGTAGAGCATCGCCATGCAGCTGGGCAGACAAAACCAAAGAGCTCGCAGGGCTGCCTCCAACTCCCCTCCTGGAAGGCTGTATTTCCCTTAACGGAGTACGTGGTGGGTGTTCGGGCACAGAAAGCCACAAAGATGAGAAACCAAGGAAGAAAACCGTGCACAGGATGCCTTCAGCTGCAGTGCCTTTTCTGGGGCAGCAGTTCCTCCAGGTTTCGAGTGCAGGACTCCTCACGGTCGGAAGCGCCGGGCGCGGCTGGGTCTCTGCCCCATGGGCTCTGCCACTGCAGCCTGCGCGGAGCGGTGCCGGGGGCGGGAGGGAGGCTGGGGGCTGCTGGCGGGGACGGCTCCTGACGGCAACGTGGCTGCTTTCAGAGAGGAACTAGCGACCAATGCAACGGCAGCGGTGGCCTTTGTGAACGTCTCTATCTCCACAGGGCTGATAATTGCTGGTTTATGAAAACACCATTAATCTCCAACTCTTTTGGACTGAACTAATGGCTCTGAGCGTATTTAAATTTGCTTCCTTTGCCGGAATAACTTATTCGCTCCCTTTCATGTTGACTTGGTCTTTGGCACTCTCGACATAAATGATTTATTGACTAGAGATAAAGCATTCTTTCCCCTGAACTGTTCCTGCGACCCAGGCAAAAGCGGATGTGTCTGCTATTAATAAGGTGTTCGGCATAAAAAATGCAATAGACTTGATTGTCTGCACTCAACAGCCTTTCCGAGAATGCAGTGCCTGCCCCCATTCAGAATAACAGAAATCTCTCCCACATGTTTATTTCTATTAAAAAGTTTTCAGAAGTATACGCTGGGATCCAGATAAGTTGTTCAGGAGATGTAGAACAATTTCATAAATATCCCTGAGGAAGCATGGCCTACTTTGGGAGAATAACAGTGATTAAAATATCCAAACACAATGAATAGTTAAATACAAGCCAAAAAGTACAGTTATTTCCTTATGGCTCTGGCAGACAGTTACACACGTGAGAAGTGTCATGGGGCTCGGGGGAACTACGCTTGCAGTTATCCACATGCACAGGCTGGCTGTAGGATGGAGACCCACACCAACTTCAGAGGAGATTTGTCCGATAGGCACCTACAGAAGACTTCTCACCGAGTCTGGCTACACAAGGGTCTGGACTTGATTTTCACATTTCTCAGGGCCTATAACACTGCTTTTCTAGGTCACCACAGCTAAAATCCTGGGAAGCTTTTAAAACAAACTGTTTTAACAGGAGAAGTGCACACATCTAAATTCATGCCCATATACTGGAAGATGTTCAAAACTAACATTGATACAAAAAATGCTTCTAGTGGCACTCTGCCTAACTCAACTTCTTCTTGCACACCCTTTTAAGACAACACTCTCTGATAAACTTCTCTTTTATCATTCAAATTACTCCAGATATTTTTCACTGGGTAGTAAAACAGGAGAATTCCTACTGTAGAAGTATAGCATTCTCCTACTTTTTAAAATAACTTATATCAAAGTGGGTTTTTTTAATTGCTGTACCCACATGAGATTGATGTCAGTTGCCAGAGTGCATTTTTAAAACCTGTAGCAGAAAAAGCTGTAAAATTTGCTGAAGCTTACAGTGGAGCTGTGCCATGCACACGGCTGGGTCTCTTGGTATCAGATTCCAACCTGCAACTCTACAAAAAGCTCTAAAAAGTACAACTGTTGCTGTTGGCAAAGATTTTTATGTCTTAAGGAGAATTTTTACACCAATTAATTTAAGATTAGGGAACGGGATTTTCCAAAAGGGAATGCAGAAGCTTACTGCTTTGTAATTCTTGGGAGCTCCACTTAGAACCCATGGAAAGACCCAGACCATTGGAAATCACTAGCAACTGCTGAAGATCTGGTCATGGGTAAAAATAATTTGCTTTTGGACTGAATACTATAGAAGTATCCAACATGCTGAATCTGAGATGGGTGGGGAGCTGAAACCTAAGCCCATACCCATCTGAAAAAAATCAAGCCCTAAAGACGTTTACCTGTTTGTTGTACGGGCACCCTCAGTGGCTGACCCTCCATTCTCTGGCAATGAACTGTACGATAGTTTTTAAGACTTTTGACACAGGCATTTCGTCTAAAAAGATCTTTTTGACTTGATGTAGCTGCATTCTCTCCATCGCTGCATCTTCACCCCAGACGGGCATCTCACCCACAGTTTGGCCTATAAGCTAGCAGTGACTCTGTAGTACCTGTCTATAAGGCTGGAGAGAGTGGTGGTCTTTAAATACACAAAAAACCCCTTACCTTTGATTTTACAGAAAGAAGGAACAAACAGGTAAGTGCCCTCAGTACATTTATGGTATCAGTTCATTATAAAGAGTGTGTCAAGAAGGTCCCGATGTGGGAGACAGACACTAATTCCACTGAGCTCCCATGGAAGAAACGGTACCACAGCCAGCTGTGATACCAGGGATGAGGCCAGCCATGCAGAGACTGAACAAAAAGCAGCGTTCAGATTGAATGCAACAGTCTTGAGCCTGCTACAGTATATTGAAAGGCTTATTGGAACCATTTGCTTATTCCCACTTCCTACCAAAACACTGTTTTGGATAGAAAGTGGAAAAAATAATGAAGAAGTCTGCCCTCTCCAAAGGGAGTGTCTTGCTCCTTAGAAGTACAGTCTTACACTTTGCCTTGTTCAGAGAGTTTGGTTTGGACTATGATTCCCCAGCCCTGCCCAAAATAATGAATGGTAGCCAGCATAAAGAACCTGAATTCTTCCAGTTTATTCTGGTTTTATCATAGACCAAACCCAGGGTCACACACATCTCTGAGAAAGGCTCAGTCCCTTGCCTCTTCCTCGCCAAGTAAGGAAACACATTGGCACACTAGAAACGAGAACCTTTGATATTTGGTGGATGAGAGGGAACGCAGACACAGTGTCCTACAGCTCATTCAACCTACCCTGTCCTTGGCTACCTCTGTGACAGCTGTTCTCTAAGTCTTGATAAAAGAAGTCACACCTCTGCCACGTGCAAATCTATCTACACAATCTACTGTGAACTGGTGAAGGTATGCTAGTAGTGGACTTCAGTTTGGATGCAGTTTCAGCTCAAATACTGAAACATATCCTCAGTGTTTTTTTAAAAAGACCATTATATATATATGGACTGTGCTAGTTCTGTGTAGAAAGCACATATGAAGTGCTGATATTGTTTAACAGAATACCATTAGACTGCAAAACTAACATATACAAGACATTAACATTCCTATCAGGGTTTAATATTATGAACATATCCACTGAGATTGGAGAATTGCTGAAAGGTTTTCCTAAAACATCATGCCATCTGCATACATAATAAAAGAATCCAGTAGTTGCCATGCTAAAACAGGACTTCTAGTGAAGGGCATAGACAGTCCCCTAAAGGGAACTCAAAAGTTATGCACAGTGATGAAAACTGGAAGAAATTTTCCAGCTAAAGGTCTGTAAATGACCATTTCCAACAAATTAGCACTGGATATTATGCACCACATTTTTACTCCACAGCAAACCAGGTCTTCCCAGAAGGTATCTCTTGAGTGGGCTGATTGTACTTCAAATTTGTCTTCAATCCTCCATGGTCACCATCTGGCAGTGCCATTTATTATGTTCTTTTTCATGAAGGAAAGTTCACTTTCATATCAAGTGGCAGGACAGCAGCTTTAGAGGCTGGAAATGTTTATGGAGAGCTCTCTGCTGGGGCTGTAAGAAACAAAACAGAAAACCAAAACCAGACAGTGAGTATAGAATAGAGAAAAGGACATGTCATGTATTTCAACTAACATGAAAAAACGTCAGGTTTGATCTGAGTAAATGTGCTTCTGCTGTAAAGACAAACTACCCCTAGAATATGTATTGTGACCCTGGTACTATTTCAATCAGCTTTATTCATCAACCAAAAAACTCAGTGCTTAATCAATTCCTTAGATAAGTAGAAAGCGCAGACCCGCAATCATTTGTATGATGTAACAAATCCTACTTAAATTTTATTGCCTCCTGTCAAAGCACTGCTTACTCTTCCTCTAGTCTGAGCCCCAGAGAGCACTCTTCTGCTTGGCTGGGTTGCATTAACCACTGAAGGTGTGATAGCCAAATGCTGAAAAGGCTTTGCCAAATGCCAGAGTAGGAGCTACAATTCAGCCAGACAAGGCCCTGAACTTGGCCCAGCTCTGAGTTGCGTGGAACAATCTCCAGAGGTTTCTCCCACCCTAAATAATGTTATGATTACCAAGTTTCTGATGGGTCTTGTGTTCTGCCTTCCCAACCAGGAGCTGAGTGCCCGTGCAGGACTGCTCATGCTGAGGCAGTCAGCTGTTTATTTGCACGAGAAGGCCGCAGGTCAGCGCTGGCCCCTGGAGCCCAGGAGCCGTGCAGAGGCAAGCTCACCGGGCCACCCCGCGAGTCTGGGCGCAGCTCTGTCATCACAGAGCCCTCAGACCTCTGAGCAGGGCAGTGCTGGGATGGGACTCATCGGGGTGGGCTTTGCACCCCTTCCAGCCGATGTCCTGCTTCTTACATGAGCCATGTGTCTGTATGTGTGGGAAGAGCTGGATCGTTGGGCTTTTTGGGCCAGATTCCAAATTGTGAAGCTAACAGGATACCAATGCTGCCAAGGCAGCAATCATGTCAGTTGAAACTCAGGCTAGCAGTGGTTTTCTGCTTCTCACCTCCTCAAAACTATGCCCAGTGGCCTCGTCTCTGCAGGGTGTGGGTTGAGTGGCTCTGCCAAGCTGCCAGTCTGCTGGTATTTGTCTCTCCCAACCCCAAACTCTTGTAGCAAAGAACACAAAGGTTTGATAGAACAGGGAAAGGATGGTATCTTAAATCAGTAAGTGGTTGAAGAATGCTGAGTAAGATTTAAAAAAACCCCACACCCAGTCATGAGCACTTTACCCCTCAGTGTAAATGTGTCCTATGAAACAGAGGAGCAATAAAACCCATTTTCCTTAGCTATTTCCTTCCTTACGTGGGCACATTCCCCTGATTACAGTGCTACTTCTGATTTCTGCTTTTACAGCTGCCTTGCTTTTATTCTTGAGGTTCTCTAGTGCAGTCATACCACCACCACCACCTACTGTCGCCTACTACATGAGATACCCACATCAGAAGTGGCCCGAGAAAGATGCACATTTGAGACCCAGGAACTGTTTTGTTCCATGGAAGAACATACAGGAAGGTTCTGAGCCTTCAGCTGGTCGAGACAGATAAGTGGCCGCATCCTCCAGGGCAAAAAAGAAAGCAGTGTGACAATAAGCAGGCTTGAAGATAAAGGGGAAATCTAGGGGGAGGTTTTAAACTTGAAAAGAGGCAATCTAGTGCCTCACCTCAGAAGTGTTTGATTCCAGGTGAACTGGAGAATATCTCCCATCTGAGTAGTATCAGCAAAGACGGGCCTGTCTCCCAAAGGAGAATCAAGGCTTTTTTTGAGGTTAAAAAGCTCACCTGCTGCAAAGAAGCAAAAATTTGAAAGGCTTTACCAAGCAACGGAAAATACCTTGCCTAACTACAGAGTTGCAGGACCAAAATAAAATGGCTAAAATGACTAATTATATCAGGCCAGGCCTCAGGACTGCATTCGTGCTGCAATTCCCCAGTCATCCACATTGTCTTAGCTGCTGGCTTGTACTCGTGCTTAAGTCTGAAATGAGCCAGCTGGCCCTTCAGACAGAAACCCGTGAATGAGGAGACATGGGGACTGGTCCCAGCCTGAGCTCCACCCACACCGCAGAGGGAACACGACCGCTTGGAGCCACGCAGGACACCCAGCAGAGCCTGCCTGGGCACAACCGGCCACACTGACCGAGGGAACAGTCGCCATTCTGTTAAGCTCTGAACTCATCGAGCAAGCAAACTGAAGATTTAGTGGTCATCTAGCCCATTTCTTCTCTTCTCACTTTTTCTTTTGAGGACATGGTGTTAGAAGCACCTACTCTTCCTCATTACTTATGTAATTTTTGGTGCCCAGCTGGAGGCTCCTCTGAGGACCTGTTTTTCTAACAGTATGTACCCAGCACTCTTCTGAAAGCAACAGCTTTTAAAAGGTGTCACAAAGGAGCAGTTGTCTTTGAAAACCCTGCCTGAGACTGGAAGCTCTTGGAACGAAGACTGCCCTTTGCAGGGGGTTCGTACGCTCACCAACACAACGGCGTACAGATCTAATCTCACATGACATTTTCAAGAGGCTGCTGTAGAAAGACAACAATCATTTCAAAGCTAGGGATGTTTTCAGTACCTGTACTGTGCAATTTGTTTTCTAACTGGAAAAGGGACATATTTTTCACCAATTTTAAACACATTAACTCAGCTCAACCTAGCAGTGTTACTTACTAGTCACGCTTTCAAAACTGAAGCATTCTGATAAAGAAACCAAACTTCTACTATCTTTGCTAGGTCCCTTCTCCTGGACCTAATGTTATACTAGATTTCTACGGCCAGGACATTTCAAACACAGGCTTATTATGAAAATTGCCTACTTCCACCATCCATATACCAACTATTCCTTGGAGTCTGGTGAAAAACTGCATTCAGCTACATCTACTTGGATTTTTTCCTGTGTCAGAAAGGCCACAGGTATCTCACTTCATGTTACTCATGTCACTTGAGACTTTATGGGATTCTACATGTTATTTCAGACTTGTTGCATCTTGCTACTTACTGATTAGAGATATTACTAGCTTTGCAGAATTTTGTAGATTGACAAAAGGAAATGGCTGGCAGCCCATTCATATATTTTCTTTATTGTGCATTGAATTATGACTACTGAGGCGTGACAGCATGAGGTGTCTCTGTGAGGGGCATGGAAGTTAATGCACAAACAAAGCATCTGCGTGGGGAGCTGCTGATCCTGGTCTGGAGGAAGGAGGATTAGCAGGGGCTGAGAAATGCTGCCAAGGGGCAGACTTGGCAAGGATAGGAACCATTTGCCCCAGATCAGAGGTGAGTGAAGTTGTACCAGAGTTTGGTTTCACTCTATCACAGGAATATCCCATTACTGTTTGGGGTGGAGAACAGCACCGCTTCTTTTAACCCCTAGGTAAAGGCTGCACATCCTTATTACCTAACAGGTTGCTGATAAGCAGAGTCAACAGTGCCAGAGATCTAAGGTTACCTCAAACATTTGCATGCTTGGAGCTAGCTGAGCCAGCATGGAGGAGATGGCAAAGCAACACTCACCAGCCTGCCCCAGCCACCTCCTCTTGTCAGAGCAGCCCCAGCTTGCACTGGCAGCAAGTGAAGCCTCAGGGCTGCACGAAGACATCAAGCTGCCTCGCTGTGAGTGTCCCAGCCCAGCAGCCTGTGCTAAGCAGTGACACGTTAATCAATGGGCTGCATGTGACACCCAGCAGCCAAACCCAGAGAGAAAACAGAGATGTGGATGGGTTTTGATAAGGCTGCCAATTTTCTTTTGATTCCCAACCAGTCATGTCTTGGTCTAGCTTGCCTGATTTTCCCCTTGTTACTAACACCTGGTAGCTGATACAGTCTTGAGGGTTATTTAATGTCGTTTATCAAACACAGTGTCAATATGGTAGAAAAATACTGAGGGGGAAAGGAAGGAAGTCTCTTCTTGCTTTTATTTTTTAATTTGCTTGCCAAGCAGGAAACGGATATTTTAGTTTTGGGGTAGCTTGACAGAAAAGGTGGATCTAAGAGCATAACATCTAGGGCATCAAATGCAGGAATCATAATCCCAAGCATTTAATATTCATTAATGAGGCCATGCAAATTATTATAAAAGCTAAAAATAAAAAAACAAATTAGGCTTTGCCTTCCCCTGTACTCTTTTTAGTATACATTTTAGGACATATTTGTTATGAACTATGAAACCCAACTATGGAACAAGACATTTTTTGTTCAGTTGATCAGGAACTTGGATGCATCATCACAAGACTCCAGAAGCAGAGTCTTTAAAACTAACAGCAGCTGGCATATGAATTGCTATTTCTGCAAGGATGAATCCAAAGTTTCTTTTTTCAGAGACACTTCTTCTTCTGGACAACTTGCTCCCATAACCAAGTACTCCTAATCCTCCTGGATATCGTTTTGGTATCCGTCAATATCATCACCATAAAGATGCTACCGAATAAATATTCCCATCTGAGAACTATGGAAGCGAATGACTTTCTGCAATATACTCCTCGGTGCTATTTATGTACTGCTACACTGCTCGCTCCGAGGGGTCCAGGTCCACACAAGGGCTTCGAGGTGGCAGCTGGCACACAGCCTGCAGCCAGCCAGCTCGGGCACGCTGTGAAAGCCCCAACAAGCCACCGCCAGCACGTGGCTGTGCGGGATCCTGGCCCAACAGCAAACCTCCTCTCCAGAAGTCTTCAGGGTGGCCTTCAAAAGGCAGTTTAGACAGGATGCTCAGTGCTTCAAGACAGATGCTGAACATTCAACAAGGTCAGGTAAACCCTTTCCCCTACATGCCGACTCAAGAGAGAACTCACTTCTTGCCTGTGAGGCTGGGCCCTGTAGCCTGCATCAGGCAATTCTGAGATGAAACATTTCTAGGAGAATGGATGTCATGGCAGATGCTCTCAGCAGGTAACCTTCTGAAAAGCCAATTAGTCAGAGGTTATTGCAGCTGCTCTGTGGAACACAGTTGGTTCACACAGAATGGGTTGAAAATGTGGTCCAAAATGCGTTTCACTAAGCTATTCAATGCCCCCAAATAGCCAGATTAGCCAAGAATCTGGAGTCATGCACAGCTCCAGCTTCCCTACCAAAGAAAATCTCCCAGCAAGTGTATTAGGTTAAATAAGATGACGACACACACCAATTCTGTGTACTGATGATTTATGCAGGAATTTGGCTTCCTTGCCCCTTCCTTCAAAAATCAGAATTTACAGTAGACAGCTTTCGAAAGGGCTAGAGTTCACACTCCAGCCTTGTTCTGAAAAATATCTTAGAAGCCTTTTAGCATTTCCTGAGCTTGATTTTACAGTGTTAATCAGGAAACCTCAGAACAAAGATATGTCCCAAGAAATTATATCTTTTTTTTTAATGCCTGAACCTAACCAGCATGTGAAAATTTCCCAAGCTTAAATGTTTGGTTCAAAAATCAGGCAAAATGCTGGAAGTAACTCTTTCTTCTTTCAAAGTGGTTCATTCATCTCTGCTTAAGATGCTTCATACATCCCACCACCTACCTGCTGCTGCAAACATACGAAGAAAAAAGAAAAACACTTTTGCATTCAACAGATCACGTCGATTTCCTTGAACTAAGAAGCAGTTAAAGTATTTTGAAAAAGAGCATGCAACCACTTCCTTAGTGTATATAGCTTCTTTCAAAGAGTTCTATTGATCTACTGCACACTTACCCGTCACTGTGAACAGTGAACTGGCTGTCCACCAGCATCCTCTCTAGAGACTCAAATTATAGCAAACAGAAGGACTTAAAGGAACGTGATGCTAAGGAGTCTGCTAGCCTCAGCTGGTGCTGTCTGAAACCAAAAATGCATGAGATTGCTGACTTTATGCCTTATCATGCAGATCTCTCACTGCCTGCCTGTCATCAGTTCTTGATCTCACAAGTCCTTGTGGGGTGCTCTGCAGGAAGTGAAAAAGGTTGTCACAGATGAATAGTCTTCCACACTCTGTGGCTCTAAATAGCCATTTGTGCCACATCGCCAGCCTTTGCATACACATTGCTTTCCTCTTGAGAGACTGGGTTTCAATATGAACCACCAGGAACTCTGCAAACTGGGTGAACTGAAAAAAGACATGGTTTTAAGTGAGATCTTCAGCATGCACATAAGGTGCTTAACCGCACAGTCCCCTGGGGCCTGCAGTGGTTTGGTGGCTCCTCCGATCACCAGCTGGAACCTGTCCTTGTGTTTCTTCTGCAGATTCTGCAGCACACTTTCAAGCCTATCCTGTTCAGAAGCATGCCTGAGCACTTGGGAACTAAGTTCCATCCATTATATCATCCCATTACTTGCTTTAGTATCATCACTGAAATATGCATTAAGAAAATAATCAGATGAAACCAAAGGCTTCACTACAAAAGTGAAAGCATTATAGCAAAAGGGACTGGAAACTCTCTGGAGCTACAACTCCCTTGCTGCTTATGCAGATCTTAGATAGGATTAACAGATGGAACAAACTACCCATCTTTAGGGAGATATTCACTGTGAGGTTCCCTGAAATGAAAGTTTCCATTTTGTGAAATGATTAACCAAGTGAAAAGGGAAATTATACGTACTATAACCACCTAAAAGACTGCATATATGGACACACACACTTACCACAAAACAAAACCAAACCACATCGTGAAGCCTACAAAATCAGCATCGTTGTTGTGTCCCCCTGTGGGTCTGTCCTACCCCCAATTAATTGAACAAGTAACTTTATTTAGCCTTTTAGAGGAATGAATTAATGCATACCCTTTCCCTCTGTTATCACATTGTGTTATCACTGTGTTTTCTTCAGGACCCTTGAGCTGCTCTGAGCGCCTAAAAGACAGAGTTCATTTTGGTGCCATTTGGTACTTTTTTTATCCTTGCAGTTCAGCACATGGACCACCACCTCATTCAATGCACACTGTCCAATTTCCATCCAGAAAATAATCACCACTACTCTCATGGACACAGTGTCCAACCATTGCACAAAAAAAAGCACCTCAATGTCAAAGTACATCAACGAGAAGACATCCCCTTATTTTACAATTCCTGCTTAGGCACTAAGAGAGTTACAAAGCTTCACTGGTGCTCTCTGTCCAGCTCCTGGTTCCAGCACCAAAAGCTTTAGGCTGTCAAAGGTATGTGGAGCTCCTGAGCTCAGTGAAAACCCTACAGAGGAGAGGGAGTTTGAGAGGAATGCATATGCTGGGTCTGGACGCTGCAACCCCAAGGAGGGGTACAAGCAGAACCATAAAGATGGGAAAGTCTGGGTCTGACCATATATGCAGACTTGTCAATATGTTTTTAGATGATGCCTTCCCATAATCTAACCCAAAGTGATTTTAACTGTAAAGTGTTCCCTCCTGATTGCCATCTGAAGGTGAAATCTCTGGACTGTCAATGTTACAGTCCAGCATGGCCCCCGCAGCCACTGGGTTGTTTAGGAAAGAAGCAGTCACCCATTTATCCACATCAATCTGGTTGTGACCAGAATGAGGAACTCTTCCTAGGCATCCTCAGAAAGGTCTACAGAGAAAGTAGCATGGTGCATATACCACTTCTGTTTTAAAAAGCAAACCAAATAAAAGGCCTCTGGTCTAATACTCCCAGCTGCAGGACCAAGCTCAGGAAGAGTGCTGCAGCGAGGGAAGCTCCTGTCCCAGGCACAGGTCCTCTTCCACCTCACAAATGATGCTGTGACAGGGCAGGCAGCAGAGAGTGCTCACCACTCTGCAAATCAAGCTTCATGTCTTTGTCTGGGCAGCTGGAAAACGAACTACAGAGATCAAAATGATTTACCACCTTTGAAGAGATCCCTAGGTGATTATTAAGACTGTATCTTGATGTACACCCACCAGAGACCCTAGATACCAGTAATGCTGCCTCTGCAGAAGGGCTTGATAAATGAAGGATGGGCTGATTGTATGGAATAGGTTTTTAAGTCAGGCATGAAGTCCAAGGTCTGAAATTATGTGGGCTGTATTGACCACAGAGCTAAGCGAAGAAGTCATTAATGAAAACATGACAGGTATGAAACAAAGAATATCTAGCCAGTCTTCAGAAGGCAGGAGATGTTCAGTAATAATTAGCTCAGCACAGGAACTCTCTGACTGGTTGCAAATTCTGCTTTACTCTGCTCTGCCCCTTTCCTATTATTTTAGTTTGGAAGCTATTCAAAGCACCTGCATATTTTTCTGTCTCTTTTTGCATCACATGCATGTTCCTGAAAATACAATTGCGCAGAAATGTATAGAAATGATTTCAGACCACAACGGCTGTTCAGTACACTGTAGAGATGATGCTCTATTTGGTTGCCACCCCAAGGAAAATGCTGTGTAATGTCCCCCTTTGCTCAGACTAGGTGATATGACCCACGCCTGCAATGTGGGGCAGATCACAGGACCTGCAAGAGTACTCCACAGTGCTCTGGCTGCCTGCAAAATCTGTTTGCCTTCCAAGGGAAGCCCATGCCTGGGAAGATGTTACAGTCCCTGTCCTCACCCTCACACACAGGCAGCAGTGTCCAGGCCAGGTATCCAGCCTTCAGGGCTGGGACTTGCTCTCAGGTGTTGCAGTGGAGGCACATCCAGTGCAAATCAAGGGCAGGACCAATGTACTTAGTGGCAGAAGATAATTCAATACCAGGTAGAAATTGACCTTTAAAACTCAGGCAGAAGGGCATGGTCACACTTTAAACAGAGGGGTTTGGGGCTTAATGTCATATCGGGAAAAAGACTTTCATTCATCACTCAGATTCTCTGCTTGCAAAACATACCAGCATGGACTGACGGACGCAGGAAACGAAGCAGTGCAGCAGCCCAGTGGTTAAGGTGATGGCCTTATCTGCCATAGCAAAGACCACTACACTTCCTTTGCTGCCCAGTTAAATAAATACATAATTGTTCTGCCCAAAGTGGAACAGCATGAAAAAAAAATATACAGCCTATCTTCTTCCTACCTGGAGGCTTGTCTTTAGGGTTAAGAGATGTAAATAAATAAGGTTGCATGGACTTCTGAGATAATTCAGTTGAACTTCTACAGGTAGCCTGATTAAAGCTACCTGGGCATTTGCACACAAAAGTGCAGACTGCAACCCCAGGTAAATGTAAATTGCAGATAGAAGTGGGATAGGAGAATCCATCCTTGCCTGTGCTGAGCTATGAGAAACCACTTTCTCTGCAGAGTATCAGCTCACTTGGCTCTCAAGTATGCATGATGGACACACAGCCAAATTCATTTCACCCATCCTAGACAAGCAACTCATCTGTGCTGGTTATCTAGGCTTCTTCAACAAGCAGTGGAGAAAAGACATGGCCCTCAGAAGAGTGACGCATCTACTTAATGTCATATTGGATTAACGATTCTTTGGCAGCTCAGCTCTTCACTGATTATCAAGAAAACTGAATGATGAGCTCAGAGTAGATAACCAGCAATTAAATGGCAAACAAGAGGTGACAGGATCTGCAACTTTCTGCTTAATTTGATTGTTACAAATTCCAATTAGCATGTGAAATGTAGGTACCACAATGTTCAGGATTAGCACGTTTAATGCTTATGTTTCAACTGATATAAAAAATGATATAGATTCCAGTGAGTGATAAGAGCCCTGAATTCCTCTGAGGCCTTGGATATTGGAATTTGACAAGGAATTTGACACACTAAATAATCTTCTTAGAAATTCATACACACAACTGAGATAATGAGATGCTTCCTGCAAACAATCCACAAAGTACTAAATATTTTTAGAAGAATTATTTACTCAGCACTCTTGGTATCATTTTGCAGATAGATAATTTATTGTGTCCACGCTGCCAAATAGTTTTGATTTGCCACTGATTTGCTTTTCACTTCCACTTGCAATACACGAACAAATGGACATCACAGTCAAGGAATTCACATAGGTAAGTAAGAGGTTTTTTGTTAAAATAATGCTTTGTTTATTATTAAACACCTTTCATATTTTAGATATGGTAGGCAATTAGGTTGGTAGGAATTTGTGACTGGAGAAGTTCCACCATTTTATCTCAGGCCAATCAGTTTATTGCAATTCATGTGCAGACAAACTTCTGTGCTTCAAAAATCAGGAGAAAATATCTAATGGGATGTGGTATTTCTCTTCCGGTGCCAGGAAAGTATGGAACCCAATTAAATTTTTGCTTCAAGGAAGGAAGGAAGGAAGAATTTCTACCACTGCAGCATGAAACAGATTTTGGCTAGAAAGAAGATGTACAAGATTCTCAAAAACCCCCAAGTGATTTGCACACCAAAGTCTCATTAGAAGTCAACAAGACTTTGATTTCTAAGTTACTTGTGAAAATTTCCTCTGATGATTCCTACAAGTATTTAAATATTTATCCTAAACAAGTGCTGACACATCATTCAAAAGCAGATCTGGAGCTGCAGCAAATTCTGGTAACCCCTCAAGACATTTCTAAAACCTCACCCACAAGAGATTCAAAACTTCTGGCATGTCTGTATCTTTGAAATCTTCAGTCTGCATCATGCATTTGTCTCTTTAGGATAATTCAGGGTATGCCTCTGTGAACACACTATGCGAGGTAGCAGCATCTGGGTTTACAGCAGAACAGATGCTCAGCTGTAACTGTCCACATGTATGCCCTTACCCCATGGCAGACACAAGGCAGCTCGGTGCACGGTCATTGAAGAAGAGAATGCAACACATCTTCAGCATTCATTCTCAATCCTCCAGTTGCCTCACTGTAACCTGCTCAAGTAGCCACACCATCAGATTTGATTTACAAGCCCAGCCACTATCACAGACTGCCCAAGAATAAACACAAGCAGAGCATCTTTTGCTAAACCATTTTTTAGCCTGTTTGCTGTCACTTTCAACCTACCCTTCATGGAATTTGTATTTTGGTGCTCATCCCTGCTTGCGCTGCACCAGGCTGGGTGCATCATGAAGAAATGCGTGTTGGCAGTGGTTAGCTAAGAGGTTAGCTACGAAGAACCATGCCCTAAGTTCCTGGAGAGGCTGTGTTTAAACATTGTACTGATAAAATACCTAAATGGAAAAAAAAAAAGAAGCTATGATGTTGCAAAGACTGCAAAACTAAACAGCAGCCTTGTCAGGAAATCAGTGTGAGAGGTTCAGGAGATGCCACTTGGTTCACCCCACTAAAGGGTTTTTCTCTTCCAGGGTCCCAGATGTCAGGACTCTGGAGTTTGGTCATAAAGGTTATGGGAACCACGAGGGCTGTAAATGTGTTAAATATCAACTTGTTAATGGCACTGCCATTCAGCTGCTACTTTCAATTCTGAGATTACAAAGAGAAATGATCTCACCACACTACGGCATAACTGCAACCTGCTGCTACAGCTAACACCTCCCCATTTTTCCCAACCTTCTCTCGTTAGAGGCTCCCATGAGATTAATGTACCTGGGACCCTAATAGAGCATCCTGGAGATGTGCCCATGATCACCAGAGCACAGCACGTCAACAAGAACTTTTGTCTTCAACTTCTTGGCCCAGATTCTGGATCAGACATTCATTTTTATGGCTCAGGGAATTATGTCTTCTGCTACAGTTGAAAGGTATTTCTTTATCACACATAGATACTGTTCATAGCTATCAGAAAGGACAGGCCACTCCAGTGAACACTTCTAAATCCACTGCTACAAATCCATCCCAACCATCAGTCAGAAGTTAAGGAAATCCTCCATCCATTCCAGATTTTCATCTTGCAGATACTACTAGCTTTACGTAGACAGAAAAAAAAAAAAAAGCTTTTAAAAACACACTTTTTTTTCTTTTGTTTCAAAGTCTCAAGAATGTAACCAGTAAAACTTGTGATATCTCTGGTAAAAAAGGTAAGACTTCTTAATCTGATCTATAAAAAGGGTGAGCCAGTAGTTCTACCCTTCTCACTTGGAAAGCAAGTTTTTCTTCCTATTCTGTCTTCTTATGCCAAAGTGTATGGCTCATGCAATGCTAGGGTTGCGAATATCCTTATTTATGCAAACTCCACAGGGTATTCTGGGAATATCTACCTGCTCTGGGAGTATGCACATTCTCCAAGGATGCCTTGAGTATCTGGCAAGCTAGCTTTCTCTTTGCACCATTGTGCAATGGTAAGAGATTCCCCTTCTGCCTGTGAGCTAGAGACCATAGCTCTGCTTCCAGCAGGCACACAACACTGGGAACGTGATTCCATCAGATGAATCATGCAACACTGGAGACAGAGGTGGTCCTCCAATCTTCCTTCAGTTCCTCCACCACCCTGCTGCTGGGCCAACCCTGCTGCATAGCACAAGGGACCCGTGACATAAGCCCATGAGAAAAACTAGACCGGAGCTTCAAAGCAGTACATTTCCCAGATCTGCTTTAGAGCTGTACCACTGAAATGCTGGGGTTTGAACCCTGAGCCCCGAATTCAGGTTGACATATGGGTGATTCCCACAGCCCTTCATAAAGAGGGGGTGAGTTTGCCTTATAGCTTCCCCCCAGGGTGCAGCCGGCCCTGCAGGGAGAGCCAGAAGGGAAATGAGCCCCAGAGGTCCTGCACTGAGTTGACAAAGGTCAGGTGTCTGCTTGGGGATAAAAGCTGGGACCACTAGGAGGGAGTCAGGAGTGTCTGTCTTTGGAGTGCACTCCACAGAGCTTCCTGGTTCAGGGCAGACCTCCTGACTCTCCCTGGAGCTGGGCCCCAGTCTGTTTAGACCTTTGTGAACGCGGGCGATCGGGTGAGAGTCGCCATGTGGGCACCTTTCTCTTATGGGTTCAGCTTGCTGGTCTGGCTGTTTCCCATGCCAACTGTGGGCAACCTCGGGTCACTGTTTGTACCACCTGTTGTGGGCTGAGTCACATCTTTTGTGGGATCGTTGGGGGTGGTGTTGTTTATGTACCAGCTGATTGATCTGTTTGTACCCCCAGCGATCATTCATGTCACTGTTTCTGATTACAATACAGTCTGTGTATTGGTTTCTCTTTCTGCTGGCTGTATCATTCTTGTTGGGACTGGTCATTGGCAGAACAACCACAGCTGGAGTGCTCCTGGCAGGGAGCAGGGCAGGATGGCTGCGGGCAGCAGCAAGAGCCTCTTCAGCCAGCTCTGCAGGTGAAGCAGCCATAACACAGTCATGTCTTGTGTCCCCCTGAATGCTGACTGTGGTTTCCCAAAGAACATTCATGTTTAACTTGATTTAGAAAGGTAATAAAGAATTAATCCAGTGGCCTGTGAACGGATAGACTGTGCTGCAGATAACAGGCCCGGCTAGTTCTGGTTTAAAACTACAATAGGGCCAGCAGACCCACTGGCAACAGCCAAAGCCTTTCTTCAAATTATGCAGTCTCTGACTTTCCTTTTGCTACTGAAGGGCCCAACTCCTCAAACTATTTTTAGGAACGCTAACTTTGTCAGTACCCAGCCATGAATTGGGGTCCCACTGTGCTATTCAAACACTTACCTAAAGGCTGGTTTCTGCCCAAAGACATTGAAATCCAACTTACAAAAAATCCCATGGGTTTAAATGGCAGAAAGAACTACTTTAGCAGTACTTTCTTTTATTGTCTTTTATTACTTATTTTACTAAGTATTATTTACTTCATTTGCAGCAATCAGAGTAGAATAATGAAAAAAATGTTTCCAAGCAAAAGACGGGAACAACTCTGCAGTACTGCTGGAAATAACAAACCACTTCAAGGAAAGAAACTATAAGCATTGAACAGCCCAAAATGGCTTCTGCAGAGCCACAGCAGTATTGTATGCAAATATATAATTTAGTTGTTTTTATGCAACCTGGCTATTTTGTAATCACAGAAGTAGGAATTAAGACAAATGGGGCATATGCCATTTCTAAAGAAACTACATGGGAAAAATATGCACTGCAGTCATAGTCCTGATATTTAAATTTAGATACTCAATAAACACGTTGTCAGCTAACAGCAAATTTCTCAGTTTCATTAATGATACTGATTTGGAGTTAAAATATACAGAAATGAAAGTCTATACATGTACGTGATCTTTTAAAACAAAATGTAATGAATGGTGATTAACTTGCTTTTATGGAGCGCTGTTTATCCAAGCGTGCTTTACAAACCAGCTGCACAATGACATACTCATTTGTCCATGAACAAAGGAGTTCCCTGTGTCTATCACGAGACAGCCATCATCTCTGCTCTGACAACATGAGGTGTTCGTAAGCACGCACAACACTTTTAAAAAATTTTTTGCACAATAAATGCAAAATATAGACAGGTTCTGCCTCAAATCTAGATGGGCTATATGTCCACAATAACTAGCTAAAATGTTACAAAAACATACGTGCATCTTATGAAGCCTATCAATCATGACTATATATATAATAATCGCAACTGATTATGACTAAATATCTCATTCTGCAGCTCCAGCAACGCATCCACACCACCATGCTGAGACATCATTTGCAATGACCTTTAAAGAAAATGACCTCTGTTCCCAGAGAGCAGACTGCCTGCAGGACAAGCGTCTAAGATATGAGCTCGTGATTGAGTGGCTAATATCTTTACACAACTCTAGTTCACCTGATCTAACATGAAAAACAGTTTTGACACCATGTTTTTTGCCCTGTGTTTTGAGATTCCGCATCCAAAACCTCGCAGTAGTCTCTAAGTTGTAGTCAATGGGACAGAATCTA
>NW_008615331.1:0-2489 GCF_000691845.1 Merops nubicus
GACAGGGGGCTGCAAGGGGTGCAGGAAGGGTTGTGAGCGGTGATGGTGTGGATCTGAGGGACTGTGAGGGCTCACGGGGGACTTAGAAGGGTCGGGAGGTGGTGAGTGGGTGCAGGGGTGGTAAGGGTCTGTGCGGGGTGATGGAGCGGTTGTGGGGGGCTTTGAGGGGTGATGAGAGGCTGTGAGGGTTTGGGGAAGCAGTGAGAGGTGGTGTGGGGCTTTGAAGGGTCGGGAGGCTGTGAGGGGTGACGGTGAGGGGCTGTGCAGGGGGGTGGCAGCGAGGAGGGTGCTGGTGCTGCAGGCGGGCCGGGCTGGTGGGTGAGGAGGCCTCTGACTTGTGCTTCTGTTGGCTGCACTATTTGCCAGCCTCGCAGAGGCTTCAGGTGAAAAGCTGGGTTGAAATATCGCCGCAGGAGCCTTTAAGAGCTGAACAGCTTTGTACACGGTAACAATGTGAGTAGTTTTTTGCAAAGCCTGAGAGGGCTGGGACAGAAATGGGTTCGTTTTAAAGATGAAGGACTTCCATAGTGTTTATTTGACTTGACTTGGCAGCGGTGTTCTGTTTACGACTAGATAAATAACTGCCACATTAAAGATTATTAACTAGGAATGCTTAAGTGACCAATAAAGTACTAATCTTTTATATGGCGTTGTAAATGTACACAGCTTGGTAACGCAGGCTCTTGCCAAACAGATAACAAATCCCTACGTGGAAGGTTTACAGTCTAAAAGAAACCACACAGGACCACATGGAAAGTACAGGACATGATAATGAAACGTGGAACACAAAGAGGAGTTGTAGCCAGTGCAGCTGGGTTTTAAGCAGGATCTTAAGAGGGTTTTTCATATTTATCTTTAAGCTACTGGGCGGTGATCAGAGGCAAGATACAGCACCCGTCGTGCCAGGGACAAATGGTCAGGAGGGTTTTGAGCGTTGTGGTGACAGGCAGAGCTGGGTACCCTGGCTCTGCTGCCAGCTGGTGCTGCCAAGTCAGGGCAGTCCCTGCGTTCCAAAGAGTGGCTGAGCTCAAAACTGATAGAAAGCACAAAGCAGACCTGCTACCTTCAGGGCTTCCCTGTGACTGCCACTGCTGTGGAGAGCTATGAAGCTGGGTCGTGGGAGCATGTGATAGAGCCATTTCCAGAAGCTGTCCTGAAAAATCATTTATTTATCCAAATATAAGTTGGAAATAAGATGCATTATTTTACATTCGCTGGTGTTGGGTTCTGTGGGGTCTGAGAGGGCAACTGGACACGTGGAAAGGATTGTTTCCTGTGGTAAATGAAGTTGAGCGAGCGAGGAGAGCAGGTTTAGAAGAGGGTAGAAGTAGATGGAGAGGTGTGGGAACAGAGACAAGTGTTGGTGGTATTTTATAAGATTTTTTAGAAGGATGAAAGGCTTCCATCTGTCTTCTCTGTTTATAGCATCCTTTGGTTCCTATGCAGTCTATATTTGGGCTGATGGTGCCCCTGTGAGGTAAAGCAGTGCTGGTATTCCCAAGTTTCCCCAGGGAAACTGAGGCAGAGGGGTGTTCACTTGATGGGAACAAAGCTGGGCACTGACACACTTTAGAAGAGCAAGATCAGGCACAGAGGGATGGATTTGACCTCAGGAATTTCCCTGCTGGAATGAAGACCGTGATTTTAACTGAACATACCTGCTAGCCAAAGAGTTGGTCTCAGGGTTCAGAAAGGAGAAGTAATTGATGACTTTCTTCAGACTTCCTGAATTAGGAGTTTAACAATGACACTTTTGTCACCCAGGTCTCTGCACTGCCAGATGGTTTTACCATTCTGGTAGCCCCGGTGCCGTAGGGGATAGTGTTGAAAGAGGCAGAGCTAAGAGAAGATCCATGAGGGGAGATCTTTCTGAAGGTGGGGCCTGTGTGATGGCAGGATAAGAGGAGACAGCAGCCTGTGGAGAAGCAGACGTTGTGAAACTGGCGGATGACATGGGCGGTGGATGCTGTGTGCTGCCTTAGAACCCCGTGGTGTGCATGGCCGGGTGAGTGATCCTCATCAAGCGGTACTCGGGCTGCTGGGCTCTCTGTGATGGTGTGACAGAGAGGGGGAAAACCATGCTGGTTGATGGCTGATGGAAAATATGAATGCATCTCCCTTTCTTCCTGGAGGCAGGTGTTTGTTGCTGGAAGCTTTACCGAGCCAAGGAGTGCTGAGGCTCCAAGAACTAAACCCTGCAGCAGCTCAAATGAAGAGCAAGACCTGGTGACCTCGTGGGCACTGAGGGTACCGAGCCTGCTCAGGCTTTCTGGGGATGAGTGAATGAGATTCATTTACACGGCTGTCAATCAGCAGCTTCCCTCAGTTTCGGAGAACTTCCACGCAGCATGAGGTGAGTAGTTCCACAAGTGCAGTGATGGATGGAGCCTGTTCTGGGGGTTTGTGTCTTGGGCGCAGCTTCTCTCTCTGTTCTTGGAGGGCTAATAGGTGAGCTCATACCAAAGCTTTTCTTTGTGTAGGGCAGCTCT
>NW_008615331.1:2520-4419 GCF_000691845.1 Merops nubicus
ATTCATTTTGCTGGAACATATTGGAATAGAAACTTCTGCAGTGAATGCAGTTTCAGGTCTCTCATTTTATTCTGAAACTAGTCTGAAGTTATGGCCCAGGCACTGGATGTAACGGAGCCTTTTTGGCAGGGGCAATGGAGAGACTGAAAGGCTGGACTGGGAAAGGACATGAAAGCAAGAAAAGAAAAGAAAGTGAGGCATGGCTGGGGGGGTGGAATGGGCCATCCCACGGGAAAGCTGCCCGTGACGGTGTCCAGCAGCCCTGGAGAGGAGGCAGCTCTGCTACGGCAGGTGGAAGGGTGGCCAGAGAATGGCAGAGCCTGCAGACAGCCCAAAACCCGAGCTGGGCTAGTGAAACTGTGGCTTTGCTGGCCCCCGCAGCAATGCTGTTTGTGCAGGGGAAGCTGATAAGGCCGGCAGAGTGTGACCTCCTGTGGGTGAAACTGGGAATTACCGTGCGGGAATTAAACCCTCGTCCTGTCAGGTGGGGGCATCTTGCTGGGAGGTGGGCCCAGTGATGTGGGTCCTTCCACCTGCTCCTCACCTGCGGCAGCCAGGCCTGGTTCCACCCCTCTGGGCGAGCTGCTGGTGCTCCTCCTGGCAACGAGGCTGACGGGAATAGAATCATAGAACCCTTTAGGTTGGAGGAGACCTTTAAGATCATCAAGTCCAACCATTAAGCCATTAGGGCTCTAAAGTCCTCTGCTAAAACAGATGAGAATCTGTCAGGGTTGGAAGGGTGCCAAGGCTGGGAGAGTGCTGCGGGTGTCCCAGTGGCACTCAGAGGGGCCCTGCCGGGGATCCTCCGTGGCTCCCAGGAGTGCTCTGTGGCCAGTATGCTTCTGTTGGGTTGGATGGGCTGCACTCTGCTCTTCCTGTTCCTTGTCCCTTCTCTCTCCTCAGCTGCAGTACCTCCTGCCTTCCCGGGCATCTTGCTGTACTGTGAACATCATGAGAAGTGTTGGCTTTTGACACTGGCTGATCCCTTGGTGTGGACAGGGAGGGGGGTTTGTTAGGAAGGAATCAGCAGCCTCCCTTCTGGGTGACTTTAATCCCTGTCCTGCACGAGGGGACCAGGACATAGCTGTGTGGTGACCTGTGTAGGACACTCAGCATACTGCATCAGGTATTCCAGTGCGTGGTGGTTCCCTCTTAGCATCTGGCTTTGGCAGGAGGCACTGCTGGTGCTTTAACTACCTGTTAGGCCCAGGCCTACAGAGAACCCTCTGGATATTGGGCACCTTTGGGACACTCCTGCCAGCTCCTGACTGTCTGGAGGAAGGGAATTCATTGCAGAGGGATCTTGTCTGTGGCAGTTTGCCTCTACCCGTGGAGTCCTGCCTGATGATGTGTGGGCTCTTAGGGAACAGCTTACTTTCCCATATATTTCACCCTTTCTTTTCCTGGAAGGGTGATTTTGAAGGAGTTTGGTTTATTCTCAAGTGCAAGCGTATTGATTAAGCTCCAGGGACTGTTGGTGAGCCACATGCTACAGACATGGATGAATAACTAAATGTAGCTTAATTTTATGTCCTGTGCTGTCTTTGACGTTGTCTCAGTCCCTTCCTTTCCCCTGCGCTCCTCTGCATCTGCCCAAATGCAGCACTGCCTGTTCTCAGGGCTCTTGCTGGCTTTCACCAGGCAAAGCAGGATCTGCTTTTTCGGGCAAGGATCTCCCTGATAGCATCGTGCCTCTTCCTGGGTAGCTGGCTCTGGGTCTTGAGTGTATTGGCCACACAGTGTGACGGGCTGGGAGCAGCGAGGGGCCTGCAGAGCTCGCAGCCGAGGTGGCTGGACAGGCAAGCACAAAACCAGGCTGCGGTTCCATGGCTCTGCTTTCTGGAGAGCTGAGAATAGGCTGAACCCAGCTGGGTGAAGGATGAGAAGCCGGTGTGGTGC
>NW_008615332.1:0-8767 GCF_000691845.1 Merops nubicus
CCAGACTGACATGACTTTTGGAATATGTCGTTACACTGTTGAAGAAGGGAAACAGATTCTGGTGGACTGTTCTGGCTCCTACTCTTGTGCTTTGAGACCTTCCACTGCCTTGAAATGATAGCCTTGTGAAGACAAGTTTGCACATCCCAGTGACTGCCACCTGCAGAAAAAAATGTATTGTTAAAATAGAGTGGAGGCCTCATTGTGTGGGTACAGCTCATGACTGAAAATCTCACGGTCCCAGCCTACAGCTGCAGCTTGGTTCTCACACAAGAGTCCTGGGGGATGCTCAGTTAGCAGCTAGACTGTCTATTTTCACTTGGGTTTAATTGCCGCTTCTCAGCTTTGTGGGCTCTGCACACAGTCCAGCTGTGGAGTCCTTCCAGGAGGGGCATAAACACACACTGTGGACCCACACAAAGCCCCCTACTTCACATACAGCAGCCAAACCAGCCACTGTTCTGGCCTATCCTCCTTTTCTCCCTTCTCCACTACATTCCAAACATAGGTTTGACTCACTCTATCTCAATGTGATTCCTCGAGGATTAAGTATTTCCCAGTGTATTTACTTGAGCACAAGGATAACTTCCTCTATGCCAAGGACTTCCAGGGTAGTCTGTGTAATGCTGTACTGCCTTTTGGGGACATGAATTGTTGCACATTGGTGCCTTATGTACTCCACCACACTGTGACACAGGAAACTACTCAACATGCTGATACTCCTTTTGCTACAGAGACACCGGAAGGCTCTCCCACAAGGAAACTTGAAGTCTGATGCACACAGCTCACATTTACAAAACATGCATACCATATCTCCACACTTGGAAAGAACATTCCTATTACTGCTTTTATCTTAGATATCACCAGTTCTGAGAGAGAGAGAGAGAGAGAGAGAGACAGAGGGTAAGAGATTATATATAATACAATATAATATAGTACTAAACAATATTATATAACAACATAATATAGTCTATATAGATTATTTGTACTCTGTCATGATATGCTATGCTGCATAATATATATCATATTATTTATAGTATGTAGAAATCTATTCTCAGAAAAGATGAATAACAGCTAAATACAGATTTCTCTTCTTCCTAAGCTGAGAGAGCCCTCCACTGTAGGTTAGCATCAGTGTGGGCATTAAGGGGTGGCAGAGATTGAGGACACGGGTCCTGAGCTGGAGCTGGGTCTCTGAGCTGGTGTGGTCACTCATGGCTTGTTATTAGAAGATGATTGCATGCCTGGTGACAAGGAGTTGGAAGGGGAAGGAGGAGGAGATACACCAAACACCCTCCACCTCATAAAACCACCCTGCTGATGCAAAGTTAGAGCTATGCTGGACCTGCAAACAAGAGAGCAGGCACTAGGCTGAACTTCCAGCCCACTGGTGTATGTGTGGCTTTGGCTATCCCATTGTATTCATATTCCTCTGTGCTGGGTTTTCATGGTTCCATAATTAAGTCAATCCACTCATTTTTTGTCTTCCTAAACCTGGCTGCCCATGTCCCTTCTCCTCAGGTAGCTCTTGGGTGTGCAGGCAGAAACTCCTGTTGAAGTCAAAGCTAATCTCTGATAGTTTTGTTAGGTCATCTTCCAGAATCTGCTCTGTAAAAACACAAACACCATGCTGGCACAGGCTCATACATCTTATGATTCTATATTTGTTATATCTACAGCTTATCTATAGCAGAAGATGATAGCCAAGTCTGACCTTTTCTTAGGATACTTTTTTTAACACAGTATAAAACGGTCATTTTCATTTATTGTAAAAAGCAATTCCCATGATATCAAGTTTGTAAGGAAACTTTTTCAAAGACAATCATCAAAAATTATTCTGTCTTCTTCCAGCTATGAATTTTTCTGAAACAGTAGTATTTGTGAGCTCTCAATAATTAATTTCCCTTGCAATGGTCACCACCCAGGGAGGATGCCAAACTACTTTGTGCTGTGTCATTTGCCACATATAATGAGCATGTGTACAAATAGCAACTCTGATTCCTAAACCTTCGGACAGGGAGGCACCATCAGGAATAAACTACTAGAACTTATCCACAAGTTTGCTTTTGACTGTGCTGTTTCCCGTTCACATCTAGATCTACCTCTACTTGGTAATGTGTGTTCACTCATCCATTCTCACCATCTAAGGTTACAGTAAACAAACTTTGCCCTCATTTGTAGTTGTGTTGTCCCACGTGTAATTTTCCTGCTGTTTTCCAGTGGACTTTTCATGTCTAACATTCTTCTGTTAGGAATTCATATTCACTTTTAAAGAAATCATGGATTTACTTTAAAAGTCTTCAGTAATATGTTTCATTGAAAGCTGACACATTCAGCAGTTATTGCCTGCTTTCAGTATTGATAGAGAGTCCCAGAGGTGCAACAGTTCTCCAAATTCTTTCTAACATTCTTGTTCCCCTGTAAGTATTTCTGTTGCTGCAACTACTGATTTATATAACAGTGAAGAGACACAGACTACCTACCTGCAGCATAGTCCTATTTTGTAATAGGCTACCTGACCTTAAACTTTCATGAAGCTGCTTCTGAAACTTAACATTCACTTGTCTTCTTCCACACCTGCAGCATCACTAACCTTTTGAAGGGAAAGACGAATGATTAGGTAGACAAGCTATGGACTATTAAAATATTGATAGTGTTCAAAGGTTCAGGCTTTTGCCCACCACATCTTATGCTGTCCTTCTTATGACAAGAGAAGGAGATTTTAAAGTAGTTTCCTCAAAACTATTCCTCTGCCCCGACAACCTCTGGTGTGTTGGCTCAGGGTCTGGTTTTTGTACATACGTTACCATGATGGGTCATGAACCCGCGTTGTCTGGTGGCATTACTAACAAGGTAACTGATTATAAATGGTTACAAGAGGCATAAACTCTAATTATCCTCAATATTAATCACATGTTGTATAATTTACAGATCAAACAAGATCTAGCGTTGCTGTAGTTTTCATGACTTCTAGAAAAAAATTCTGCTGTTGAAAGCTTCATTTCTACCTGGTTGCAGTTGATTTGATGAATAACTACCAATTTTGGTGAATTTGATTTTCCTTTGTTCTTAGGGAGTTTGTTACAGTTTCATGCAGCTTTTATGGGAGAGCTTTGTGGAAATACCTTTGTCCTATTTGAGGATGACTCACCACAAGGTCCTCATGCTCAGATAAGCAAAGTAAAAAAAGGGCTTCTGTGGTCATCCAGGAAAAGCCCAGCTGTATGGCAGAAATGAACCAGGCACAAAGGAGCAAGACTAATACAAATTCCAGCTCACCTTACTTTAGGAATTCCTAAGTATTCTAATTTATTTTTACCTTGAATCAAAAGTTAATTAAGATAAAGGTAATTAAGTATTGAATGAGAGGCAGACATCTCGTGCAATTACACAGATGTGCAATCCTCTCTTTTGCAATTCCCTTCCAAAGCACCGGGAGCTCCTCTGCCCAAACAGGCATTTCACCCCGAATCTGTGAATTAAAATTGGTCACACTGAACCTACTATACCTGACCAGAAGGGCAGCATTGGGATGGGAAAGCAAAACCCAAGGGCAGAGTAGCACTATGGGCTCAGCTTGCCTATGATCTCCTGGAGCAGCTGTTGTGTCACTAGCACAAAACACATGTGCAGAAACAGGTTGAACAAAACTCACCTGAAAGTTTGTTTTTAATTCCAAATTCCTTTTGTAAATTAAAATGGACCCAGAACTATTGGCAGCTTTTTTGGAGATAAAAATCACAGACGTAGGAACTTGTGGTGACTTAATTGGTTATTCATTTACTTTATTACTTTTTAACAGGCTGCCTTAATTTCTTTCTAAAAATGAGTACAAAGGCTTTTGCTGAGTATTTGCTGGCAGGATCTTGGAACTGGCGGCATCAGATCAAACATTGCTGCTTAGCAATCCAGTTATCTTTTGCTGAGGACAATGGAATTGCATTACTGTATTTTCTTTACTTCTGCTAAAGTGACACAAAGACGCCCTAATATCCAGCCTTTTCTTATCAGATGCAATATGCAGATCTATGTGACTTAAATAAATCTGTTAACACATGGGTAGAAAAAGGACGTCCTTAATTTTAGAGAGAGAAAATAAGGAATTTAGGGCAAGACAGCAACGAAGTTATGACAGAGGATACCCAAGAACAAACACTTGTCTAAGGTCAGCTGAGGGGACGTGGCTTTGCTGGCAGTGAGTAGATGTGTTCCTGCCTGCCTCGGGGTGGATTAAATGCTGACTGCAAGCAGATGTGGAGCTTATTCCCACATCATTGCTGCTTCTTTTTGCAGAGTTGAAGGTAGTTTGTTTCGTAGGACTGGAAGACCTGCTGTGCAAGAAGTCCTCCTTTCTTTCCCCACTGACACAGAATTTGTGAGATCTAAACCAAAATACAGCCTTTCCTGATGGGCAGTACAGTCTCCTGTGCCTGTACAAAATGCACTTTCAGGTACCAGTGACAAAGATGACAAATGTGTCTGCTCCCAACTATAAGGTGACATTTTTAAATGTTCACCACCCAGAAACTGTTAATTAATAGACACTTGGGGGGGAAAAAAAAAAAAAAAATAAAATAAAAGTGATTTCTTGAAGAGTTCTTCCTCACTGACTGCCCTGTTCAACAATGAATTGAGTCCCAGCCTTGCTCGCTGCAATTAGTGGATAAGTTCTTGATAAGTTATTTTGAAAAGAATCCTGATGATGGAATTTTTCTCCTTTTTCCCGTTTGGATAAAGTACAAGAATAGGTTTTGGGAAATAATTGGGGTTTGGGGCCAAAGCAAATTTATGTCCTTTCATCAAAACAAAACCCAGAAGATTAAAATTTGGGGTGGAGAGGGAAGGGGGTGGAGAAGAAAAGTTTGGACTTTTTTCCACAGAAGGTGTTAGAGTGCTATGAGAGGAGAGATCTACTTCTAAAAAGCCAGAGGTAAAAAATGTAAGAAGTCATAATTCAGAACTGAATAGAATAAAATAAAATATCCTACTTTTGAAATCCCAAGTTTGATTTTTTTCTCCCCATTTTTTTGGCCAAAAGTATGTGTAGGATTTGGTAAAAGTTTAAAACTGTCTTGCCCGGCAGGAACTTGGATTTTTCTATGGAAGGGAAGGGTTGTTTTCAATTTGGATCCTCTCAGTTGTGGGATGTGCCCCAGCCAGCTCTGCCGGTAAGAGGAATGTGTGAACTGCGCCTCGCTGCTCCTTTCCAGTACTGGTATCACTAGCTGCACCCCCAGCCTATCAGTATGGGAAGGCAGAGTCCCAAAGCCTATCCTTTGCTTCCACTTCTGTATTTGCATTTTAGGTTCAATTAGTAGATGAAGAGTCTGGAGCAGTAATGGAGCTCCAGGACCTCAGTGCCACCCAGCAAGGGTCCAGACCTCAGACAGAGAGCACAAGGTTTGGTCCTTTCACTGCTTGGCTGCATGATTTGCTTTCTAACCAACTTCACCGAAGAGAACGAGTCCTGTTGTGGTTTGGAGGCACTGGAAAACTTTGGGAAATCTGCAGCCTTCAAATGCCATGGATACTTGGTCAATGCAAAAGTATAAATCACCAGGACAGATGAAAAGTTTAATTTGATTTTTAGTTTGAGTCCCTTTTCAAATTTTATTCATATTTTTGAGTCATGGTTTCTAGTTATTGCAGTGGGCTTATTCACGCAGCACCAGAAATTCTGTGTGTTTGTTTTCTAAACTTTCCTCAATATGTGAGCTGGACAATTTTCCCCTCTAAGAGCTTTCAATTTTTTTTCCGTTTTACTGATCCAACAAAAGCCAGGCTATTTCTGTATATACTCCATATGCTTTTTCAGTGAAGTACTTGGTCGATTTTTACAGCCCACAATCCAATCAATATGAAAAAACAGTTAATTCTGGTTTTTTTACCTAATACTTAATCTGCACATCTGGAGTTCTAAACTCAACATGAAAAGATGTGCCTTCTATTATGGCAAACGTTCTTTTTCCCTCTTTTTTTGGGGGGAACACTCAGAGGCCAAAACAAGGTAAAGCATCCCAGGGATCCTCTGCCTGCAATGGGAAATGCACAACCTGACAGGACTACCTGTATCAAAAGGCAGTCCCAACACTGCTTCCATACTGGCCAGTGGGCACCATCCTTGAAGGTACACAACTCTCCTCTCTGTACAGCTGCAGTGTGCCTCTCCTCATCCCTCCAGCTGTAATGCCCACCTCTCCCTAGTATTAGCTCCCTACATGTTTGTTGGATTATGTGGTCTCCCTTTAAAAACAAAAGCAAAAAAAAAATAATTTTGCAGAAGTGTCAGTCCAGATAGGAAAAAGTACTTAAGAAATTTTTAAATATACCCATTACCTAACAGAATATTTTCCACAGCATTAACCTCAGCCTCTTTCATTTACCACATAAAGCACAGTATCCTTTAATGCCCTATTGCTGTCAGCTCAACCACTCCGCAGGTGCAAGCAGGGCCAACAATTTTTTTTCTCCAATCATGTAGGAGACATTAGTAGTTGGTTGAAATGTCCTATGCTATGGAATTTGTTACTTTGATGCAATTTAGAATCATAGAATCAGAATTGCCTAGGCTGGAAAAGACCTTTAAGATCATAAAGCCCAACCGTTATTGCAGCACTGCTAAGTCCACCACTAAACCGTGTCCGTAAGTGCCACATCTACACATCTTTTAAACACTTCCAGGGGTGGTGACTCCACCACTTCCCTGGGCAGCCTTTTTCAATGCCAAATTTCTTTCATGAAGAAATTTTTCCTAATGTCCAATTTGACTTTCCCTAGGGCAACTTGAGGGCATTTCCTCTTGTCCTATCACTTGTTACTTCAGTGACCGATCTCCACCTCACTATAATCTCTTTTCAGGTAGTTGTAGAGAGCAATAAGGTCTCCCTTGAGCCTCCTTTTTACTCAGACTAAACAACCCCAGTTCCCTCAGCCACTCTTCATAAGACCTGTGCTCTAGCGCTCCTTTTGTTGTTAATATATTTATAGAAACATTTTTTATTATATTTTACAGCAGTAGCCAGATGAAGTTCTAGTTGAGTTTTGACCTTTCTCATTTTCTCCTTGTACAACCTCATGACCTCCTCACATGATCTCCTTTTAGTCATCCAGAGTTGCCTGCCCCTACTTCCAAAGTTCATAATCTCTCTTTTAAAATTGTGCGTGTGGTGATTTTGATGCAGTTGTCTCTTCAGATGCAACTTCCGTGGCAGGATTGCTAGGCTGAGATACCCAGGTGCTTTTAGTAAGTCGACTACCAGCCCAGACTTTGTAGGGTTGGCTTTCTCTTCCTTTCAGAAATACCTAAGTAGAAGGCCAGCTGTGACTACATAGGCTTGGATCATTTTAATTATGAAGACAGACCCTTTTTCTAATTTTATGGATATTCAGCATTTTTCTGTTCCTCTTCAACTAACATCAGCATAAAGAAAAATCCTTCCTAAATAATGTAATTATGGAATTGTACCATGAACTGTGGTGCAAGCTGGAAAGCAATTCAAACTAGATATCTTCAGGTTGCAAATGGAAGCAATACTTCTGCAAAGCAGTTTGCCTTTAGAGACTTAACTACACTCTGTGATTTAGAAATACTATAAGCATAATTATTTCTGACAGCATTTTTCCTTTTCTACTTGCACTCCCAGCTGGTCCTTCAATTTTGAGATAAGCAGACATGAAAAATAAACTTTTCTAAGAAGAGAGCCAAATTGAACCAACCTCCAAAAATGCTGGATACTCTGTTTGGGATAAATCCAAATACAGTCTTTTATGTTATCCATTATCCAATATTTCAATGGTGCATCAGAAAGAAATCAGCATTTCAGTGAAAGTAACAGCAGTAAGTAGTTAATCTTCAGGAAAAGAACTATCTGCTTTAACATTTCTGGGCCATTGGCTTTGATTTTCTGGGGGCTGTTTGATTTTTTCCCTCTCTTGACAAGGAATAATTTTATTCATTTCCTGAAAGTGTGCAGTGTGTCTGCAAGTTCTCTCCCCTTCACTTGACTTACACAGTGGAGTCTGTTTTCCACGTTTCTTATCTTCTTCCAGGTATTGAACATATTGTAAATACAAAATTAGAAAACACTATGATATTTTTGTGGTACCAGTGAAGTCTCACATGACTAACCTGCTGAGCAGGGCATGAAATGCTATGAAACAAACGTTCCATGAGCCAGGAACTGCATACAGCAAAAGAAGCAAACCACATTTTAATGATTTATATGAATGGTTCTGCTTTGTTTTCCCAAGGGTAAATGAATATTTTGTTATGTTTGATTGATATACCGGAACTGATAAATACATTAATGCTAATTATTTGTAACAGCTTATGGACAAAAGTAAAGCAAACTACATGTGTGCAACAGAAAAAGGTTTAACAGTCCTGCTCTACTTGCATAAATCTGCAGTTTAGCTAAAAAGCCAACCATTCTAGATCAGGAGGTGACTGAATTTCTACATAGTACTTCTTTCTAAGTAGCACATATATTTGTCTTACATATTTTAAGTTCATCATAGTGCCTGCAAAAGCTAGAGCTGCAAGTTATAAGTAAAGCCACAGTCCTCTATAAGGATTTTGCTTTGGAGCCTAAAGATCCACCTGGAAAAAGGTCTTGAAGCATGAGAAAGTTCCTGACTAGCAGGAAAATATTGGCCCAAACTTTGCATGACATAAAGTCAACTTGACATAGCTAATTTGCAATCCACTCATATTTAGGGCAGTGTCATCGTTACAGGGGCTGAGACCAGTGTATCCTTATGTGGGTAG
>NW_008615333.1:0-2663 GCF_000691845.1 Merops nubicus
ATACTATACAATATATTTTATATTATTTTAACATGTATTTTACTTGACTTAAACTAACAATTCCTGAAAACTACCAGATTTTTAGGACTATCTTAATTTCCTGTTTCCACATAATTCATTTATTCATCACTCACATCATCTGCTACTAGTGGCAAACACTTATTTTACTGGTATCAATGGATATTGCCACACTACATCCTCCAAAATATATTTCTTACGAAGTTTCACCTACATTTATGAAGGAATATTGAAGTTATTGAGAGTTCATACATCCTCGATGGTGGTGAATATACATTGTAGTGTTCTTATTCACCCAGATGTCCCATAGATGCCCAGATTATTATTAGAGTGGATAAAGTGTATGAAATAGTATAGTCAATGAAAAAAAATCCTTGCTCAATGATGTAAATGTCAGAGTAGCCTTCAGCTGTCAGGTTTTCATTCTGATTATATTCTTACATCAGGCTTTTAAAATAATTCCCGTCAGTGGGATACCTGCTTCTAGCACACTTGAAATGAGAATCAGAATTTGTAATTCTGCTCTAAAAACCTTGTTGAAAACTTGCTTTACCCATCTTCTGGACAACCAAAACTTCTCTTTTGGGATTTACACATTTAAACACATATTTCAAATGTGTGGTTATATCATGGTTATACTTTGGTTTTCATATGCTTTTAAATGCTCTTCCCAGAAACAGGTGCATTAAGAACTATATGCATAGTTCCCCAGGGAAACACATCTCTCAGCAAGATTTGATTTAAAATTCTTGACTTGTGAAGAGTTAGACAATTGGTTAGTGAAGAACGCTTTGTGTCACACCAGTTCCAAAAGTCAGCTGGGACATCTGTTAGCAGCTAACACCAGTAGCAAAAGTAATGGAATCATAGCAAGGACAAGTTAAGATGGCACCAGATTTGCCAGAACGATTCTGATGTGTTGTCTCTATAGAGCTGCTATATGACTAGCACTCTTCCAAAGAGAATATACTCTAAGTAGAATCAGTTTGTCACTTTCTCCTTGGTAATAATCTAGTATTCTGAAATATTTTTAGAGTCAGAATGAATTTTAATAAGTACTTAAACTTTCTGCATCTACAGAAGTGTGAGCTGCATGCTTGGAACAACTAAAAGACTATCTAAGATTGCTAATAGCTTATAGTTGTAAGTAAAATCATAAGACATTGAAACAGGACCAGTTAAAAAATTGTGTCCCCTCAGGTGTTTGTCGTTTCCATCTATGCAATGGTGTGAAACGAAGGAAGGGAATAACATATTGGTAACTAAAATAAACAGGTGGCAAAGATGCACATCTGGTGTTATTTAGTGTGATGTAGTCCAAGAAAATTTGAACAAATACTCAGAACATGGTTTTTTTCTTGATCAAACCAGTCAGGGTCTCCATTGCACCAAACTCTTCCCTCCCATCTGTCTCTCTTCCTGGTTTCCCTGCCTGTGCTCATGCTAGCTTTGACACAGTGCAGATGTGCTGCCCTGGAGCAGGCTCTGGGAGCAGGAGCTGGGAGAAGCCTCATGGGGGATGCCCAAGCTTCCCCTGGGAGCGGCATCAAGCTCAGGTCCCCCTGACCGCTTTGCTGCTGCCCTCAGCATCCTGCTCTCCAGCCCTGGCACAGCAACAAGTGCTGCTGCTCCCTGGCAGGACTGAGCATGAACATACTTCCAACATGTTCACAAGTCTAACAGTGATGTATCTACATTGTCTCCAAGCCTTGGCCACTGCCCACTTTCTTGCCCTCTGTAACAGCTGCCATTAATCTGCCCTATTATTTTTCTTATTACAGTCCCTCAGCCACATTCCCGAAATCCATATTGCATTTTTGATGCCAAACAGAAAGCACTGGGGATGTTATCTCAGTTTTAAAACACCCGTAGTTACTCACGAGAGTCTGATTTTCTGGCGATGCATCCTAAGGCTTCTGTCAGGGCACTAAAAGGCTCTCACCAGCCCACTGTAGGGTTTGCTCCACGGCAGTGTGTGGAGGGAGGCTGCGGTGGGCTGCTGATGCCCCTGCCCTGCTGACCATGTTGTCACCCCTTGCTCCTGCCTTTCTGTCCCCTGTGCAGCCATTGGCCCCTGCTGTTCCCTAAGCTTAGGTTAGAATTATGCTACCTGCTCTCTCAAACAGCTGTTGCCCCTTGACAGTCCCATATATTGCCACTGATTCCTTCAAGGCTTTCTGCTAGTCTGGACATGGGTTTTGTTCCCTCACGCCTCCTGATGTTTCACAACCTCAGTGTGTCAGTACTGATGTCTCCACTTCAGACTTTTTATGGGGAACTGTGTATATGCCAGAAGCAGACTGCTAGCTCATCTCTCAGCTGATCCTGATCTGTTGAGAGCTGCTGAATAGTAGTAGATAGGTTCACAGCCTGTCTTTTTCTCCCAGGACTCCCTTTATAATACCCTTTTCAGAGTTGCATAGGTGAAACGAGCATAGCAGCTTTCTAGTACAGTAACTATGGCTGCCATTGCTTGTAATAAGCCATAATCTTTGTTTCTCGCTGATGAGATGGGTCTCTGGACTGCTCAAGCTTTGTACAGAATTCACTTGGCCTTCCTGGGGACTCCAGATGCTTGCTACACTCTCCCCCACAATCCAAACTGAAGCCAATGACCGTGAGACCCAGCAAGCCTGTGAAGTGTG